>NW_027186350.1:747290-761033 GCF_028583685.1 Petaurus breviceps papuanus
GGAGCTGTGCGCAACTAGAAGAGAGGGGGAGCTTCAGGATGCCTGAGAAAGATTCTCAGAAGCTACTGCCATCATCCTTCCCGCCTCTCCTCGTTTTGTTTTTAAAATAAAGTTTCCGCTCCTATGTAAACTCTCTCCACCTCCCCATCCTGGATACGCAGTGTCTGGCTGGGAAAGGGCGACAGCGGCTCTCATTTCCGCAGTCTGCATTGGGTAGCTAACACAAAAGCAACAGCCCACCTTAGGTAGGGTTGCGAGCAGAGCCCGGCTATTTTTACTACCTTCTCCCGCCCTCTTCTCCCCTCCTCTCCCTCTCTCGCTCTACCCTTCTCCTGCCCCCACCCCCCGCCCCCCGCGCTCCTTTCTCATCAGTAGCATATGCAGGCTTTACTTAAGACTTGTTCGAAAACCATCTACTGCGTAGAGCCAGCATATCGCTGGTGTACCCCAGAGCCAGGGGTTGATGGGCTGACTGGCAGCCAGGGCCGGAGCAAGCTCCAGTGAATTCGAATCTGAGGGTTCAGTTCTTGCCACATTCTGTCTTTCTTATATGCATGGAACGAATCTAGGCACCTCGTGATGGTCACTTGGTCACCATCCAAGAGCTACTTAGTAGTCTTTTTAATGAGTTGGGTCTGAAGCAGGAATTTCCCCAGTGCAATTCCGATGGCTGGTTGTGAGTTCCAGCGGAGTGGGTGGGGTCTGTGAATGTATTTTTAAAGGGTGACTAGAGTGAATGGAAATAGATTGGGAGGAGGAGCTGTAGGGGAGAATCTGAAGAGAGAGGAAGAGTTGGAAGGAGTGGGAGGGAAAGAAAGTGAATTAACGGGGAGGGGGCGGTGAAAGGCCACTCTAAAATAGTAGAACGCCGACTTGGAGTTTGGAGACCTCAGTTTGGATTCTTAGCTCTATGTGACCTTGGGCCACACTCTCAGTCTCCTAGCTTTAGTTTCTCCATTTGTAAAATTGGAAGAATAATATTTTTTACAACCCACCTATCAGAGTTATTTCAAGGATCAAGGGAATTAATAGTATTTGTAAGTGATACAGCCAAATATAACTCTGGTAGGGAGGGAGAAACTGAAGAATTAAAATATCAACAACTTCATCTCAGAATCCTTGCCTGATCACTGGGCCAGTAGATTGAAAATTAGATTTTATGTGGCTTTCCCATGTAACATAGGACAACCTTGAATAAGCACTAGAATCGTACATTAGTCGATCTGTATTTAAGTCCTAACTCTAGTTCTGACCCTCTGTGTGACCTTGGGCAAGCCACTTAAAACCTCTTTGAGCCTTCTGTTCCACATTTGCAAAATGGGGATAGCAATACTTCTATCTACCTTGCAGGATTGTTGTAAAGAAAGTATTTTGTAAAAGTAAAATTACTATGTAAACGTAAAGCAGTTCAGTATAGTGAATAGAAGTGCTGATTTGGGAGTCTGGTTGACCTGGATTCAAGTCCAATCTCTGACAAGACTGGTTGAGTAGGCAAGTCAATTGATTTCTTAATGCCCCTGGACAACTCTCTGGGGTTCTAAATTACAAAGGAATTGCTGATATTCATGACTGAGGGATTTTCTGCAGCATAAGTTTCCTCCACTGTAGAAATTACAAATTTGCTTTCCTCTCTCTTGCCTCCCTCATATGTAAATGTGAGTTATTATTAATTACTCTTTTCAGGCCTCAGCTCCTCAAGTCTTTATGTAAATTATAATTTTCACCTAAGACCCCCAAATTAAGGGCTGATAGAAACTTTAAAGAGTATCTAGATAAGGAAAGCCCAGAGTTGTTAAGGGCCTTGCCCAAAATCACACAAACAGAGCAGAGATTGAGATGCTGGTCCTCTGACTTCAAGCCAATTTCTTCACTAAACCATGTTGTCCTCTCCCCTTACCAACATAGGGTCAAGCAAAGGATATTGTAAGCATCAAAGGAATCTGGCTTTGCTTAACCTTTGTGTGCCCTGTCCCCCATCCTGGCACAGAGCTCTGGAGAGGATAGGCACTTAATCATTATTTGCAGAATTAAGTGGAATTGTTGAATATGAGCAGAGCTGCCCAGAGATCTGAGAGTAGAAGGGCTTCAGCAACTGTAATACAATGAATGAATGAATATTTTTTGGTTATTCATACTCCTATTTAAGATCTGACAATTACTGACTCCTACTGTAGGGCCTTCATTTGAATCACAGATAAATGGATTAATCACAATCCACAATTCTGAACTGTGAGGGCTAATGGCCCCTTCTGAGCTGTTCTTTGCTTTAACTGAGGCCCAGTGAATTACTGGTACATTCTTGCTGAGGTTGGCTGCTTTCTCTTTATAGAGGAAAAAGAACCAACCCCTAACCCCCTTCAGGGGGTTTAAAACTGGTTTAGCAAAAGAATTGCTTTGGAGACCAGATTTAGAAGCATTTTGAATATTTTTATGCTGACCTTGGGAATTATGGCTAAAAAAAAAAAATCTAATTTGTTGAAAGGGCCTGGTACCAAGTGAAACAGGATAAGTAAGGGAAATGGGTAACAATTCTTTAAACATGTGAAAGGGATTCTATACTCCCATGGTATAATCATCAACAAGTGCCTGCCTTGTTCTGAGCTGGGCCCCCAGGGAAGCACAGAAGAGTAAGAATAGCTCAGTGCCCTTCCCAGCAGATAGTCTAGCAGGGAGTTAAGTCATACACATAAAAGCGTTGTTAGTAAAAACAGAGCTGCTTGTAGAAGATGAGAGATCAAGCTCATTTTTTTTTTTAGGGTTGAAGGCAAGGCAATTGGGGTTAAGTGACTGGCCTGAGGTCACACAGCTAGTAAGTGTGTGAAGTGTTTGAGGTTGGATCTGAACTTCAGTCCTCCTGACTGCAGGGCCTCTTTGACTATGCCATCTAGATGCCCCCAAGCTTATTCTAACACTTGAAAAGTGCCTGACCTGAGTAGTTGCATGAGGCTTTAGAAAATCTCCTTCCAAATCCTTAATTTTTAAAGATGTCGAAGAAATGACTTATCCAAGATTAGCTGAGACTCAAACCCAGGTCTCCTGAATTATTATAGTTCAGAGTTTTTCCTATAGAATCTAAATGTACCATAATATGTAGGATCTAGGCATGGTTTTAAGAGATGACAGAAAAGATTTTTTAAATAGAATGCATACTTTGGTCAGCTACTTTGAATTGAAGTGTGTGAGTTTACCCTCAGGTTTTAAAGCAGATTGAGGCAGTACATCCTCTTATCCTCCTGCTGCTTTTGTTCTTGATCCATTTTTTAAAGCATTGTTAATAATTCTGATAGTTCATATGTAGGGGAAGCCAGTTGACAAAGTGGATAGAGTGCCAGGCTTGGAGTCAGGAAGACCTGAGTTCAAATTTGGCTTCATACACTTGCTAGCTGTGTGACCCTGGGCAAATCACTTAACCCTGTAAGCCTCAGTTCCCTCATCTGCAAAATGAGCTGGAGAAGGAAATGGTAAACCACTCAAATATCTTTGCCAAGAAAATCCAAAACTTGACCATGAAGAGTCAGACATGACTGAACAACAAAGCTCATGTTTATAGAGTACTTTAAGGTTTACAAAGTGATGCCTCACAAAACTCTTGTGAGCTAGGGAGTACAAGTATGATTACTTTTGTTTTACTGATGATATACTTATCAGTATGAATTTAGGGTGAAAGAACCTGGTATTAGATTCTGACTTACACTTACCTCCTGTGAAATCTTGGACAAGTCATTTAAATGTTCTGGGTTTCAGTTTTCTCATTTATAGAACAATGGGGTTAGACTAGATGTCCTCTAAGGGTTCCCCTTTCATCTCAAAGTCTGACTTTTTCTAAGAGCTGACCCTTTCCAAACCCAATGTCTTAATCTATCGAGGAGTTTAATAATACTTATTCTCCCAGCATCATAGAGCTGTTGTAAGTAAAGGGCTTTGTGAAGAGCCAAATAAAACTGAGCTATCATTACCTCCCACCTTCCTATTTCTACTATTGTAATGATCTCCCCATACAAACACCAGGGCTCAAAGTCATTCTCTCTTTCTCACCACCTGCATTGGTCACTCTTGCTTAATGGATTCCCCAGGGTTAAGGGGTTACTGGCATTTTCATAGCAAATGCAATTTTTCAAAGAACTCTAGACTAGGTGATATTTATCAAACACAGTACTCCAGTTTCATCCAGGAGGGGATCTGAATTTCTCTTCTTTCCACAATACCATATGAAGAGATGAAAATTCTTTATACCTTATACCATAGTGCTTATTGCATAAGCAAAAGTCCAAAAAAAGGGGGAAAAAACTGGGCAGTCCAACAGTATATAACCACCAAGGTAGTTGGAAACAAACATTATGTTTTAGTGTGAAGTATGTTTGACACTTTTATATTAGCGAAGACATGGTGATCTTTGGTAGAGGGAATATAATCTTCTGTGAAGGGGACCTTCATGGGTCACATCCATGTCTTTGCCTTCTAGCTGGCAACATCTAAACCATGATTGTTATGGAAACTACACTGGATTTGGAGTCGCAAGCCGTGGGTTTGAATGCCAGCCATTATTAAAAGTATGACCTTGGTAAAGTACTTCATCTCTTTGTTTCCTTAGTTATAAAATGAAGTGGTTTGAAAACATGAGCCTCCAAGTCCTTCCCTGCTCTATAATCCGATGGTTGTATGATCCTCTTACAGAAGATATTTGTCCTTTTGTCAAAAGCAATTTCCGCAATCTCAGGGTAACCTACTTAAACAGCTGTTAAATCGAAAGCTCTGCCTTAGTTCTTTTTAAAAATAATTTTTATTGATATTTTGTTTTTTATATGTCACCACAATATCCTATATATTCCTTCCTTCTCCTCCTCCTAGAGACATATGACAAATAGTGTTTTTTGTTTTGTTTATGTTGTTGTTGTTGTTTTGAGAGGAAAAGCAAGCAAAAGAGGGCAGCAAACTGACACTGAAAGTTTGAAAATATGTGCAGCACCTGTGGACCTCCTGCCACCACAAAGGAGTAGGTTGAAAGTCTTTGCATTTCTGTTAATTTGAGTCCACTGGACCTTCATAATTTTGTTCATTTACTTTTTATTTATGTATTTATTTATTTTTGGTGTGTCATTGTTCTTTCTATTTATATTGTTGTAGTTCCTGTGTATGTTGTTTTCTTGGCTCTATTCATTTTACTGCATGTTAGTTCATATATATCTTTTCCTACTTTTCATATTCATCACACACATCATTTCTTACCATACAGTGATATTCTATCACATTCGTGTATTATAGTTTGTTTACCCATTTCCCAATTGATGATTATATACTTTGATTCCAATTCTTAGATATCATAAAAAGTACTGTTTCAAATATTCTTAAAGTATATGGGGACTTTCTTCTTATTAATGTCTGCCTTGGGATATAAAATTAATTATGGAATCTCTGATTTAAAGGTTATGGGCATCTTGGTCGTTTATTTGCTTCTTTCCAAATTGCCTACCAAAATGGTTGTACCATTTCATAGCTCCACCAACAAGGTATATGTTCCACAAACTTTCCACAACCCCTTTCCAAGATTGCTGTTGCCATTTTTTGGCCATTTTTACTAATTTGCAGGATACACAGTAAAACCTCAGGGTTGTTTTGATGTGAATTTCTCTTATTGTTAGTGATTTGGAGCATTTTTTTCATGTTGTTAATATTTGAATTTCTTCTTTTGAGAACTATTTATTAATATCCTCTGACTTTCTACTGGGAGAATGGCTATTAGTCATATTGTTTATGTATCTGGATATCAAACTATTATCAGAGAAATTTGATACAAATTTTTTTCTAATTCAACTACTTATCTTTTTATTCTAGATGCATTAATATTGACTGTGCAGAAGTTTTTCAGTTTCAATTTCCCTCTTCTGTTCCAAAATGGTATTACACTCCTTCAGTTGCTTTAATCTTTTTTTTTTTTAAGGTGGTCCTATTCCTACTGACTCTATTCCTCTTGCCCCTGATTGCCACTTCTTGTCTTATGTTTCCCTTTCCTCTTCTCCCCTTCACCTACTTCTGGTCATTAGTTTAAAATTTTATTTTTTTCCCTTTTCCAAAAAGGATTTCTCTTAGTCTCTTCATTATCTACCTTCTCTTTATTTTCTGATTCATGACCCCTGTAGTTAACTGGTCTCTCTACTTTCTCTGTATTCTTCATGCAATGAAAGCTTCCAAGATAGCCATTCTACACTCTCCCCTCTAGATACTTTCTGGTACTGTCTTGAAGGACTTGTCCCATGGATTCCCCTTTTCCATTGTGCCTCATTTCCAGAAAAATGCCAGCTATTGCAGGTGTCAGGAGGACATTGCTCCGTGGTAGGGCCCTCCCCTGCTACATTCCTAATTACGTAGCCCACTACTGATCTATACTCTCTCTTGTTAATCTTTTTTCCCCTTCTTTTTCTATATTTTCCTGGAAATCTTCCTGTGGCCATGCTTTCTTACTCCACCAGGTGCCTGAACCCAGGAGTTCCAACTTCCTCCCTACCAGGACAAGTAGACTTTCCAAGCATCAAATCCTCCAGGCTTCATTCAGTATGAATTCCTTATCTCCTTCCTCCACTGATCATCTCTCTTCATTTATAAAAGTATTTTTCAGTGAATTCCATTTCCACCTCCAAAATAAATTTTCCTTTCTGCCCCCACCTATTTCAATATTTTCCTCCTCTCCTCCTCCTCCTCCTGACTCATTCCCCTCTAAGCTCATCTTTTTTTTTTTGGGGGGGGGGACAGCGGTCACCTTCACCTCATTGCTAGTTCTCCACATCACTAATTCTTTTATATCTCCCTATTCCCCTCCCTTTTATGTACCTCTTATGTTGTAATGTAGTTCCACACGAAAAGGTGTTCATTAATGTGAAGGTGGAATGTTATCAGGATCTGTTCATAATACCTTTTGTCCATCTCTTTACTGTCACTCTACAAGAGTTCCACCTTCACTCCTGTTTCCTTGTGTGCATTTATAAAGGAGTTTCTTACCTTTCTTTCTGTTGTCACTTTGTTCCTCTTACTCTTCTGCTGCATTTATTCACTCCTCCAGCATTTCTATTGTTTGGGGTGTTTGAGAAACAATAATATCTTCAGTTCTGGTTTTCTTTCCTTTTAATTTTTCAAAAATTCATTATCTTATTTAGTAGATAAAATTGTATAAAGACATACTTTCCAAAAGATTTTCGAACTTTTTTCATTACTGAACATCCCCCCTTTTATTTATTGATTCATTAATTTATATACTAAGTTCCATTGCCCTTCCTTCCTCTTTTTTTTGCTTTTTTATTTTTTTGGAGGGGAGAAGGCAAGGCAATTGGGGTGAAGTGACTTGCTCAAGGTCACACAGCTAGAAAGAGTTAAGTGTCTCACGAAGGATTTGAACTCAGGTCCTCCTGACTGCAGGGCCGGTGCTTTACTCACTGTACCACCTAGCTGCCCCCTCTTTTTTTTTAAGTGGGTATGAAATAGTCTCATTGTATTTGAATGTCCTTTGTGTTTGAAGATCTCTCTCCCAATGGCTTACAGGACTTGTTTTTGGATTGAATTGATCAATTTAGCTGCTGCACATTGTGGATTTAAGTTTTCCTATTCTATTCATTATTTTTGTTATACAGAATATAAATTCTGCTTTCATAATCCTCATTTCTCTTTTAAACTACTCAGGAATAGCATGTTGTGATTCCATGTTCTCAAATTCCAAAGGGTCCTTTCTCTCATTAAGTGTTGGATCATTTCCCCTTATTTTGCAGGATTTATTCATAGATGTCTGGATTCATTTACTAGATCTGGAGTCTATATTTCCTTTGGTTGCTTCTGTTTTCCCATTGATTTGTCTGTTTATGTTCAAGGTCTTCGAGTTTTCTCCCTCCTGAGACTTTCAATTTCTCTTCCCCTGACTCCCATTTTCCTTATCACTCACTTTCTGAATCCTTCCCCTCTTATTTTGTTTTCCTGGGGAGCTGGATCTCAAAGTGTTTCAGCCTCCTTCCACACTGGGCAATTACAGTTCAGCAGCTTAGGTCTTTGCCTCAAATGCCTTTTGGATGGTCAGAACTGGCTCCAGCCAGATGCTGTGCTCTCTCCTTTAGGCTTGGTGGAATTCTGCACAGCCTCTGCACATGCACAGTGCTCTGACCTGGAGACTTGTCCCACTCCTTCCATTCCTCAGTTCTCCGGTCTGGTACCAGTAGTCCAGAGTCTGTTTCCCTTGGCAGTTAAGAACTTCACAGCATTGATGCTTCTGGGTTGTCCCCCTTAGCAGCCTTTTGTTTCTGAAGGACCATGGCCAAGCTGGCTGTCAAGGTCTGAGTCTTATAGTTGGGGTCTTCCTAGTACTGCAAAGAGGGATGGGGACAAGACTGTGGTAGTGGATTTTAATGAAGACTGTGCTATATCCTTGGATCTGTTGGTGCTGCCTCACTGCTGCTAGTGGGAAGTGGGGGAGGGATGTTGAGTTAGCTCAGGGTCAGTGAGTATCAGTTTCTGGGTCGTTTCTTTAACTTTCTTTTGAATTCTGGGTGTTGCAGAATATGGAGACAGATGAACTTTCTTTAACTTTGGTGTGTAATTTCTGTTTTGGAGATGTTTGAGAAGTCATGAGGATCAGAGAAAATATCTACTCCTCTATCTTGTTGCTCACATGACCCAGAAGTGGCTCTGCCTTAGTTCTCAGGTCAATTCCTTCACATGCAAGTGTGTAGATTGTCATTACTCAATGGAATCTTAGAATAATTTAGTCCACGTCCTGCATTTTACAGAAGAGAAAACTAAAGTTTGGAGAGGTTACATAGCTTGCCTAGGGGAAAATAACTAATTAGTAAAACAGCACATTGAACCCAAATCTTTTGACTTCTATAAATGCAAATTTGAAGATTAGTCTAACTGGAATTGGAGAGACCTTAGAGTCTATCTAGTCCAATCTCCTCATTTTGCAGGAAACTGACCAGAGGAGTTAAGTGGTTTGCCCAAGGACATAAAACTAATTAGTAACAGAGCTATAAATTTAATTCAGATCTCTAGATCCCAGTATTCTTTCCACCACATCATACTTTGAGTCTATTGTTTTTTTCCTGTTTCATTCTCCAAGAGAATGGGGATCAATTGGCTACCATGTTTTCTTGCAATTAATTGTCATGAATTTCACCTCTGAGTCTTCATATTTTCTTTTTCTCCCAAGCTGGCTTTGAATTACATTCTACATCATCCATGTTTTTTTTTTGTTTCCTTTGTATAGTTAGGAGACAGTGAGGATAATTTATCGCCAGTATTACCAGGTTGGGTTTTTTTTTTTTTGCTTATTTCATATGAAATGGGATTTTTCAGTTTTCCAGCTGTAAGATTTCCTTCATATATTAAGACTGTCTATGGAATACTGGGTGACCTATTTGCAAATAGTTCAGATTTATTTGGTGCTTCTATCCCTTTTACAAAAGCACTTGACTCACAACAATCTTGAGTGAGGTAGTTTTTCTTCACCTTATAGATGAGGAAGCTGAGGACCACAGAGGTTAGGTTACAAGTGGCAGAGCCAACATGTGAAGCCACGTTTTTTGACTTCCTGTCTGATCTCTTTCCATCATATTACTCTGCTCTCTTTCAGCTGGTATAGATAAGTAAGACAGAAGATAATAAAGATAACAATAACAATGGTGATGACAGCTAACATTTATATAGCAATTAATACATGCCAGGCATTGTGCTAAATGCTTTCTGTAAAATTATTATCTCATTTGGTCCTCACAAAAGTCTTGAGAGGCAGGTGTTTTTATTGCTCCCATTTTACAGATGAAGAAACTAGGGAAAAAGAGGTTATTATATACAGAAAGTGATTATTCTACTGTACTTTGCCAGGGTTAGACCACACCCTGAGGTACTATGTTTTGTTTGGAACACATATTAGGAATTACTTTTTTAAGGTAGAATATATCCAGAAGATGTTGAACAGTACTGGGGATTTTGCCATATGAGAACTGACTGAAAGAACTGGGGTGTTTCATTCTGGAGAAGAGAAGATTTGGGGGGTGGGGTGGGGCATGACAGCTGACTTCAAATATTTGCAGGATTGTTATGTGAAAGAGAGACTAAACTTGTCCTTTAAAGGCCAAGATAGCAGAACTAGAAGAAATGGGTAAAAATTTTAGAGAGGCAGATTTAGGGTAGATACAAGGAAAAAAATCCTAATAATTAGAATTATATAAAAAAAGGGAAATTGGTTACTGCAGGAAGTAATGGGTTCTACCTCACAGAAGGTTTTCAAGTGGAGTCTGGATGGCCAATTTGTTATCAGCCTTATTGAATGGATTCTCCTTCAGGTATAGGTTAGATTAAATGACCTCTCAGGTCCCTTCCTGCTCTATTAACCTGATTCTGTGAGTCAGTCATCATTGTCACAATGTCAGAGGAAAACTGTTCAAAAATTGTGAGGGAGGAAGGCTTAGTCAGTTGGTATCAAAATGATAATTATGAGAAAACATCATAAGGGTAAAGGCCTAGTTGCGATTTACAGAAAGTGTACAGAGACTGAGAAACAGTTATTGCTTCCTCAATGGATGGAGGGGAGCAGTGGTATTGATTCCACAAAAGTTGCTTCTCTGTGGTTTTTCGACTGGATTTTATGATTTTTCTAGTAGTTTCATTACTCACTCTCTTTGTACTTTGCTAAGGTTGTTTTCATGGTTATTTTGCATCCATTTTTGCTTTTTTTGTTGGGGCTAGCCAGAAGCCATCATTCTTATTCAGAGAGAATGCTGAGAGATTTATGGCACCCTTTTCTGGGACTCACTTTTGTCACTTGTAAGTTGAGGATTTTGGACTAAATTACCTTCAGACTCTAGAGTGATGACCTCATGATTCTAGGATTCCTTGAACACACATATTCAAGGGCAGAGAAAATCCACTTCACAGGGTGAGAGATGAATTGGCAATGTGTTATTTGTGTCAACTCGGACAAGTTCTACCTTCTCTCTGGGTCCCAGTGTTTTTGTCTGTAAAATCAAAGTATTGGACTAGAATGATAATATCTTTGTTCTCTTCTAGCTAACATGTTAAGCTTCTATGATTTTATGATCCTATATAGTAGATTTCACATTTGTGGATAAATGGAAGTTTAGTGTATTTTAAGGGTTTAGGAGTAGTGAAGGTAGGGGAGGAAATTAAGAGAAAAACACAAGGGAGAAAAATGTAAGGTAAGAAACAAAAGAGGTCTCAGAATAGCCTGCTTCTTTTTGTTTTGCTTCCCCTCCCATTTTATTTTCACCCTCACTCTGTGACCACCATGACTTCTATCTTTACAATGGCATGGCTTGGTGGAACTGTAGGACTGGGAAATGCTGGTGGCAGAGGCACAATGCACACCTTTCTACCAAATCCCTCCCATTCCTTTCCTACCTCCAGAACTCGAGCACTTAACCCGGGAACTATTCCAGGCACCAAAGCCCTGGTCCTCCAGATGTGATAGTTGGACTTTTGGCCAGCCCCTGCTGGGGTTACAGTCATTTGCCAAAGGGCAGGGGCATCTCTGGACCCAATGTTAAAATGGGTTAAATCTGTCTTTGAAGCCCTTTTGGCTCTTCTGTTGTCTAATCATAGAATAATAGAATGTTAGAAGCATGCAATTAATCCACCAATCAAGCTTTTGTTAAGTGCCTACAATATACCAGGTAGGATTTTAAGTGCTGGGGATACAAAGATAGAAATGAAACAGTTTCTGACTTCAAGGAGAATACATTCTAATGAAGAGACATAGCCTGTTCAAATGGGTATTTACATCACAGATATGCGGGAATCTTGAGGGGAGGTAGAGGGACATTACTCCAGGCATGTGGGGGAGGGGTGGAATTGGGATGGGGAGAGTCAATGCAAATGCACTGAGATAGAGTGTTTTGTGTGAAGAATAGCAAGAAGGCCAATAGGTATTGATCAAAGAATACACAGAGGGGGAATAATATATAATATTAATATTAATGCATAATATAATGGAATTGTAGGATAGAATAAGAGAAGGAAGTATTTTAAATGCCAACCAAAGAAGTTTATATTTTATCCTAGAGGTAATAGGAAGCCAATTAAATTTATTGATGTGGTCTGATCTGAACTTTATGAAGATCACTTTGGCAATTGTGTGAAAGGTGGATTGTAGTGGGTAGATGAGGTGGTAGGGGCTGCCTTCATTTGGGGAAAACAGTTAGGAGGTTATTGCAATCGTTTAGAAAACAGGCGAAGAAGGCCTGAAGGGGTTTATTGTTTGAGTGGAGAGGAAGGGGAGAATGCAAGAGTGAGAAACGATAAAATATGGCAACTGATCAGACACATAGAGAGTGAGGAGTCAAGTATTATGTGGAGGTTGTGAACCTGGGTGATAAGGGTGGTGCCCTCGACAGAAAAAGAGTAGTTTAGAAGAGAGAGATGGGTTCATTGGAAAAGACAATATTTTGGACATGCTGAGTTTGATGTGCCAATAGGACATCCACTTCAAAATGGTGATAATTTTGAAACAAAAGGCAGGTGGTAATGTGTGACTGGACTTCTGGGAAGAGACTAGAGTTGGATACATGGATATGGGAGTCATCTGCAGAGAAATGATCATTAAAAGCATAAGAATGATGAGATCCTCAGGTGAGATGGTGTATAGAGAAAAGAAAAGAGGGCCTAAGACAGAGCCTTCTCAGAGCATCCACAGTTAGTGGGTATGATAAGGATGAGGAGGTATCAAAGTAGACTGACAAGAAGCAGTCATATGGGAAGGAGAACCAACCCAAAGAGCAGAAAGCATCTAGCAAGAGAAGATAATCAGAAGTGGCAAGGAGGTTAAGGGTTGAGAAAAGATCAATCAATCTGGCAATTAAGAGATTATTGGTAACTTTGGAGAGAGCAGATTCTGTTGAATGATGGTCAGAAGCATGAACCAATTGGTCCAATCCATTCACTTTCATAGACAATAAAACTGATACTTAAAAAAGGATGTGACATTCTAAGCTAACACCGGTACAGGTAATAGATGAAAGTTGCAAAGGCAAATTTTGACTTAATTTAAGGGAAAACTTTCTGACAATCCCAGCTGTCCAAAAGCAGACTAGCTTTTTAAAGACCATTGCTTGGGTGGTCTTTAAACATTGATCATTTGTGAGGGATGTTGTAAAGCAGTGGTGTGTCAAATAGAAACCAATCCCTGAAGGTTGCATACTGACTTAGAAAACCACAAATGAACATTATCTATGTTGCATTACATTTTTATGTATTTTGTTAAACACTCCCCAATTACATTTTGATCTGCTTCAGAAAGAACTCTGGAGTTTTGCTGGCTGCCTGGGGTCATTGGTTGCAATTTTACACTTCTGTTCCAGAGTTTCTAGTCAGGTTTGGGTTGGATCACATCTTACATGTGGTCCCTTACAACTCTGAAATTCTTTGATTTTAGTATAACAGCCAGGATTTAAATAAATTCAAATCAGTACAACATATAGGTAATGTGTTTACTATGTATGAGGGATTATAGAAAGCTCTGAGGATACAAGGACAGAAAAAAAAACTATACTGAAGGAGCTTTCATTCTTGGGGTGGGATAGAATATAACATGTACTTACTCAAAGTATATAGAAAGTTACACACTAAGTAGTTTCAAATGGGAATGATCAGCAACAACTGGAGGGAATGTGGGAGGGTGGGAAAGGCTTCATGTATGACGTAGTGCCTGACCAGAGAGAGAGAGACAGAGAGAGACAGAGAGAGAGAGAGAGAGAG
>NW_027186350.1:761133-767333 GCF_028583685.1 Petaurus breviceps papuanus
AGGTGATGAGAGAGAGAGAGAGAGAGAGAGAGAGAGAGAGAGAGAGAGAGATGCTGATGTGGGGAGAAGGACAGAGTTAGACATTTCGTGGTAGCCTTGCCAGGTTAAATTGGAATCTGCTGCTGGTATAGACTTAGAATCAGATCCATATTGGGAGCAGAATTACTGCAGCCTGTCATAGCTGCAGCCTTTCAGCTCCATTTGGGGACCCATTGAATGATGTGGAATGCTGTCACCTTGCTGCCCACTGGGGAGAACTGCCTGCCAGAAGTCACACCAAGCAGTGTGGACAGGGGTTTTTGGTGATTCACATGGTTCCAGGGGGAAGTAAAGAAATGGGTTGCATCTACAGTGTATATTTCTTTCTTCTTTGCTTAATCAAGCTTTTGAATTGGTTTTAAATTTTTAAAAAGTTGCTTTTGTAAAGAGTGAATTTATATACATTATGTGACACTGAAAAGGGCAGCACAGTTTCAGAATAATATGCTTAGTTTTGGATGTGACGTATGAAGTCTTCATTGAATCCATCCTCTATTCTTAATTACCATTCAGCTCTACCCCACATATCCAATCAGGTGCCAAATTGTGTCATTGATAGCTTCACAATATTTCTCACATATGCCTCCTTTTCTCTATTCACTCATAAAGCAACCACCATAGTTCAGGTCCTCATCACCTCTAGCCTGGATTATTGCAACAGTCTCCTAATTGGTTGCCCTTCCTCAAGTTTCTTCCCACTCCAATTCATCCTTAGCACAATTGCCAGAGATTTTCCTTAAGGGTAGATGTGACCATGCCACTCCTCAATAAACTCCAGTGATTCCCTATTGCTCTAATCTATGGTGTATCCAAACTGGCCTTCTCTCTGTTCCTTACATATGATACTATACCTTCTGTCTCTGTGTTTTTGTCCTGACTGTCCTCCATGCTTAGAATGCATTTCCTCTTCACTTCCACCTCAAAAAGTCCCTTCAGCTCTTCAAGACACATTTCAAGTATCACTTTCTACATGAAGCCTTTTCTGATCTCTAATGCCAACCCCTTCACCTGCAAATACTAGTGCTCTCCCTCTCTAACTGCCTGGTATTTATTTTAAATATACTTTCACATATAGATGTTGCCTCCCATGATAGAATGTAAGCTCTCAGACAAAAGAGATTGCTTCATTATCTTTGTATCTCCAAAGGCTATTATCGTGCCTAACCCAGTGTAGATGCTTGGCTGATTGGTTGGTTGTTGCCCTTTGCTCTTGAAGAAGACCAAAATGACATCACTGTGTTGGAGTCAAAGTAGAGTGCATCCAACTGAGGCTGATCAGAACAATATGTGTTTAGAAGATGCCCACAGGTAGGGCATGAATAGTCCATATGGACATTTGGTGTGGAGACGTCTCTAAATCCGTGCATCTTACATTGCTTTTTAGCTACTACAATTTTACTTCTCTAATAGGGCACAGTGCCTTCTTTGATGAGGGAATGCCATGCTGGGTGATCCTGTGCCAGCATCTCCCACATCACAAATCAATTCTAAAGTCAGAGAGACCTTGAGAATGCAGGGTAGATGCTGAATAAAAGTTTGTTGAGAGCCCCACTATAACACTTCCTGACAATTGATCATCCTGCCTCTGTTTGAAGAGTTCTTGTGCTGTAGATCCCACTACTTCCAGAGGCAGCTGCTTGAGTGTAGAGACTATGTCTAATATTTCCTTGTAGCCCTCTGCTGGGTCTATAGAAGACACTCAAAAATGGTTGATCATTTCTTTTCATGGCAAGACTATGGCATTGGTAGTTTGAAGATAGTACTCAAAATCCTGGTTCAGCTATTTATGAGTCGTTATGATCTTAGGTAGCTTCCAATTTCTCTGAATCTCAATTTCCTGGTCTGTAAAGTGATGAGACTAGCATAAATATTCTCCAAATACCCTTCTAGCTCCCACAGTCTCTGATATTTTGATTATATGGGAAGCTGCAGAACAGAGTGGGACTTGATTAAACACACAGGAAACTGGTAGCAGTATTGGAAGCAAAATCCAATGGTCAGTGTTTTACCTGCATATGCAATGTAGAGAGGTGTTGGGGACATGTTGCTGTTGTTCAGACATATCTGACTCTTCATGATCCTGTGGACCATAGTGCATCAATGCTGTCCATGGAGATTCCTTGGCAAAGATTTGTTCTTTTTTTTTTTTTTGCCTTTTTTGGGGAGGGCAATTGGGGTTAAGTGACTTGCCCAAGGTCACATGGCTAGGTTTTGTGTTAAGTGTCTGAGGGTGGATTTGAACTCAGGTCCTCCTGACTCCATGGCCGATGCTCTATTCGCTACGCCACCTAGCTGCCCCTTGTCATTTCCTTCTACGGTGGATTAAGGCAAACAGAAGTTAAGTGACTTGCCCACAGTCATACATTTAGACCAGATTTGAACTTGGGTCTTCCTGACTCTAGGCCCAGTGTTTTATCCAATGAACCTCTCTCTGGACATGATCATACCATACCTTTTGTGTAAGGAAGCAGCAAGATGACACACTGGATAGAGTACTGGTCTTGTAGTAAAGA
Organism: Petaurus breviceps papuanus; assembly: GCF_028583685.1. Taxonomy (NCBI): domain Eukaryota; kingdom Metazoa; phylum Chordata; class Mammalia; order Diprotodontia; family Petauridae; genus Petaurus; species Petaurus breviceps. Next base: position 763,686 of record NW_027186350.1, read on the forward strand.
AGACCTGAATTAGAATCCTGCCTCGGACACTTACTAAATGTGTGTCCGTGGACAAATCACTTGACCTCTGTCTGCCTCAGTTTTCTCATCTATAAAATGGAGAAAATAATAGCACCTACCTCCCAAGGTTGTTGTAAGGAATGAGATGATTTTTGTAAAGTGCTTTGCAAACCTTAAAGCAGTATATAAAAGTTGTTACTGCTGTTGTTATTGTTGTAGTATGAAGGAGGGAATATATGGTTCAGGTAAAAGGCCATTCTGGAGGAACAAGGAGGGACTAGTTCAATAAGAACACAGGCAAGGAACAGTCATCAGCAAATGCATTCACTTCATGCTTAGATCTTCTGCTTCCTTTTCATAAGCCTATTGCAAAATTATTTGTTAGTTTAAGGAAGATCCTAAGCCTTTTTGAGTACCATTATTCAGGGAAAAGATAAAGCTGGGAATTGTGCTCAATTGTAATATTGTTAAATTTACACACACTTTGAAAATTCAAGTACATTGTCTCTTACTGTCAAGCAGTTGTAACTTTAGTAAACTGAAGGAGTCTCAATCCAGTGAAACAAATGAGTATAGCTGATAATAGAAATTTAAACGGACACTAATTAATTTGCTCATAATTGTCTCCTCTTTACAGATATTAGCAAAGTGTCATCTTTAACATGAAACAAACATATGCATCAGATTAATTTAGTAATTCCTCCCTCCCCAATCAAAGGATTCTTAAAGTATGTGAAAATGGGGGTTATAACATAGATGCATATTGATGTTAAAATTATAAGTTAACCCTTAACTTTAAGAACTTATTTTTTTAGGAAAAATATCTTAGATGAAGGTAGAAAGGGTTACCACTAAACTTCAGTATTGCTAGACAAAAATAACCTAATGTAGTGAAACTATAGTGTATGTGCATACATGGATTTATGGGTATGACTATATATGTGTATATGCATACACACATACATGTATATGCATATGTCTGTAGGTATTCTTTATATGTGTATCATATCTATTTTGTGTGTAATTATATATATACTACACTACTATTTATATGTTATCTATAGTTATATGTACAGACATGTGAACATGAAGGCTCTGGACTTATTCTTTCAAAAAAAGATTTTCTCGTTTCTTTAGTATTCTAGGGGTATCCTTGAGGGTTTGGAGGTATCTTTCTCTATTGACTTATGCCCTCATTTCAATGTAATACCAACACTGTTAACTGTCACTGATGAATGGCTTATTTCATTTATCCCTTCTATGAAGGGGTAATTGCTTCAAAGATAGAGCAAGAACAGAAGAACAAATGTGTCTTGCCCATGCCTGGAGACTGTCTCTGAGACAGACTGAACTCAGTGTCTACATAACATTCGCTCCACCAAGTTCATGTCCAAATATAGCATAATGACTGGGTGAATTTCAGTCTCAGGTTGGGTCCTGAAGAGTGTTCCTCAGAGCCTCAATGCTGAACCATTTGTCTGCAAAAACAGGCTCCTTAGATTGTACCCATATCTAATCTCCTTTATTTAGAAGTGGGAAAGACTGGACACAGCAGGGACAGAAACAGCAGAAGAGCTTCCTGCTCTTGGCTTCATCTTGTCTCCAGATGAGAAAGAGCCTGAGGCCTTTGGGACACCAGGAGACACTTAGCCATTTGTTTTTCTCCAACATCAGCAGGACTAGAAAGAGTCTGCACTGAGACACTGACCCTGGATGGACTAGTGCTATCTTGAAGGTAGCTCTGGGTCTATACTAATCAAAGAGACTCTTCTCCATCAAGTGGATAGTAAAGTCAAATCAGCTGGAGAATGCCTATACATGCTTTTGATCTCTCCAAAGTTCTTCCATTATACATCATCATGCCATTCCAAAAGCAGGCCCTGCAGTCTCTTCCATGTAGGGGAAGACCCCCTCCCATTTCATAATATTTGCATATATTTATGTAAATATATATTATATTTATACACACATACATGCATATATTGGCCCAATAGCTCTGTTCCTCTAAATCTGGCTTCTCAAAAACATGACTGTGTCCTATAATTGGGGTTTTAAAATTTTATGAATGTATAATTTTTCATTTCAAAGAGATTTCATTTTAAGGATATAGCCTATATTTGGACCAAGGTGACATATGTATATTTTTACTGTATAACATATGTATCCCTCCATACCTTGGTGCTATATACTCTTACTAGTATGGATACAGGAATACCTCAGAGATTCTAGACCATTCATTATTGCATTCAATAAAGCAAATATCACAATCAAGTGAGTCACATGAATCTTTTGGTTCCCGGTGTGTATAAAAGTTATTTTTATGCTATATTAAGTGTGCCATAGTTTTATGTCTAAAAAAAACAAGCATACCTTAATTAAACATACTTTATTGCTAAAAATTGCTATCCATCTCCTGAACCTTCATTATCTTTTTGCTGTGTGGAGAGTCTTGCCTCAATGTTGATAGCTGTTGACTGATCAGGGTGATGGTTACTGAAGGCTGGGGCAGCAGTGGCAATTTCTTAAAATAAGACAATGAAAATTTGCTGTGTGGTTTGACTTCTCCTTTCACTTGGACACTTGCAGGCCATTGTAAACTTATTAACTAGTCTAATTTCAATGTTGTGTCTCAGAGAATAGGGAGTCCTGAGGAGATGGGTGAATGAGAGGTGGTGAATGACCAGGGTGGTGGAACAGTCAGAATGCATACAAAGAACACTTACTGATTAAGTTTACTATCTTATATGGGTACAGTTTGTGGCACCCCAAAACAATTACAAAAATAACCTCAAAAATCACAGATTACCATTACAGATATAATAATAACAAAAATGCTTGAAATATTGTAAAAATGACCCAAATGGGACACAGAGACATGATGTGAGCACATGCAATTAGAAAAATGGCCCTGATAGATAGACTTGCTTCATGCAGTGTAGCCACAAACCTTCAATTTGTAAAAACAAAAACAAAACCCAAGCAAAATAAAACACCACGGTATCCATGAAAGGCAAAGAAGCAACCTATCCCAGCACTGAACATGGAATCCTTGCCCATGTTTTTTCATAAATCCTCCACTGAGGATTCATCAGCACTGCCTTCTTTGTTTTTAAATAATATTTTATTTCCCCCCAATTATATGCAAAACAATTTTTAACTTTCTTTCAAAAAAAGTTTTGAGTTTCAAATTCTATTGGCCTTCCCCTCTCAGCCCCGAGATGGTAAGCAATCTGATATATGTTATACATGTGCAGTCATGTAAAACATTTCAATATAATTCTTTTGTTTTTGAAATATTTCATGGAGCTGTTCATCTGTTACCCTTTGTTCTTTTTAAATCACTGGCTCGCTTTTTCTCAGCACACATTTCTTGGGCGACGTCTTTAAATCACTTCTTAGCACTGGAAAATGGTAGAACCTGCTTACATTCACCATGGGCTTCCTATTGTCCTTTAGGAGTGTTTGTAATTTTGATTCTTTTGAGGTTGTGGGATTTAATGATTCATACCCTAATGTAGCCATACCCCACACAGCCTTATACACATAACTATATATTTATGTATACATATATATGTACACATAGACCACATATGTCTGTCTGTCTATCTATCTATCTATCTATCTATCTATCTATCTATCTATCTATCT
>NW_027186350.1:767343-785319 GCF_028583685.1 Petaurus breviceps papuanus
TCTATCTATCTATCTATCTATCTATCTATCTATCTATCTATCTATCTATCTATCTATCTAGTGTCAAATCAGTCAGGCAGCTAGTATTTGACTTAATACCGAATACTTTGGTCCGTATGTACTATGCACCAGGCATAGTTTTTGTTCTAAAGGTGCTCACAATTGAATGGGGGAGACAACATGTAAATAATTATGTGCAAACGAGGTAATTTCAGGGGGGAGTCAATTGCAAAAGTCTTCTCACAGAAGGTGGGACTTTAGCTGAGATTTGAAGAAAGCCAGGGAAGTGAGGAGGTGAAGATGAAGAATGAGAATTTCCATGCATGGGGGGTAGCCAGTGAAAGCACTTGGAACAGCAAGTGTACAATATGTGTACTTGTCTGTTACTTTTAAATGGTACATAAGATTGGGTGACATCCATAGGGTTCAATGGCAATAGTAACTGTTTCTCTTTTGACCACCCTTAGGGTCTTCCCCTCCTAGTTTGATTTTTCTTTTAAATTAAAGGGGCCATCTCTTGCCTCAATTCTTTAAGAGGTTTATTCACCCAATGGGCATTACCTCACTCAAATTGAGAACCTGAAAAGGCCTTGGTCTAAAAGGGCCAGGGTCTCCAATTGCATCCTGGGCCATCTCCAATCATCCCGATGAATATCTGGCCACAGGACCCAGATGGCTCTGGAGGAGAAAGTGAGGCTGGTGACCTTGCACAGCCATCCCTCACTCAAATTTAAGTCACTGCAAGTCATGTCATAATCTCCCTGATGTTGTGGTCCTTTTTGAAAACAAAGGACAAACACAATGACAGCAACAGGATTGGATGATTGGCCATGAAGGCTGGGGCTAGCAGGGTGTGGAATCAATTGAGATCCATGAGGAAGTTCTAAGTTACAGTATTCCAGCAGCCACATGAATCTTGATTGCTCTTAATGCGCACAAATGTGCACAGACCATGGCAGAAAAGACAAAAGGATAAAGAAGAGAGGGCTGACCTTTGAATTAGGAGAACTGGGTTTGAATCTTGGGTCTGACACTAGCTGTTTGATCATGGAAAAATCATATAAACTTCCTGAGCTTCAGTTTTCTTGTGTATAAAATGGAGCTAATAATACTTGTATAGTACAAAAATTATGAAATTATATTTGGAATAGTAAGTTATGCCTTAGAGTTAACTTATCATTAACACTACCTGCTTAGCAAGGTCCTTGTACTTTATAAACCTTAAAACCCTATGTAAATGTGAGTTTTGTTCTAATTACTACAAGTCTATGCTCGGGGCTATGGTTTTTGCCCCAGGGAGAACACAGCAGTATCACACGAATCCCAGCTGCACATATACCTCTTTTGATTCTAGGTTCTGATCAGAGAAAGGATCAGCAATTTACAGCATCTTCCCTGCTTCCTTTAGAAGGATCTCCTTATCCTCTCATTTTATACTTGGGGCAGGTGACACAGTCTTGGTGAGAAAAATACTCAGCATGTACTATTTAATCAAATATTAAATAATGTATAAGGTTATAGGTAAGAGATGGGCCTGTCTAGGTTCTGTCTTTGTGGGTCAGGCAATATGACATAGGGGAAAGCACATCAAGTTGGAGGCTAAAAGACCTTGGTTCAAAGGCTAACTGTACCACTTACCAAAATGTAATATTGGGTCAGTGACTTCAGCTTACTTGGCATCAGCTTCCTCCTCTATAAAAGGATGGGATTGAATTAGGTAAAGAGTTCTTTTTTTTTAAATTTGTTTATTTTTAGTTTTCAACATTCATTTCCACAAGATTTTAAGTTACAATTTTCTCTCTGTCTTTTCCCTACCTGCACCCCAAAATAGCAAGCCTACTGAATACCCCTTCCCCCAATCTGTTTTCTTTTATATCTTCTCCCAACCCCCCTCTGACTTTCTAGTAGGCCAAGATGGATTTCTGTATCCCAGTGCCTGTGTATCTTATTTCCAAGTTGCATTTAAAAAAAATTTTTTAAACATTTGTTTTTAAAACTTTGATTTCCAGATTCTCTCCCTTCTTCCCTTGTCACAACACCCCTACTGGGAAGATAAGTGATTCAATATAGGTTGTACATGTGTAGTTACGCACAATGTTTCCACAGAAGTTATATTGTGAAAGACTAACTATATTTCCTTCCATCCTATCCCGCCCCCCACTTATTCTGTTTTCTACTTTGACCCTGTCCCTTTTCAAAAGTGTGTGCTTCTAACTACTCTCCCCGTCAATCTGCCCTCCCTTCTATCATTCCTCCTCTTACCTCCTACCCCCCTACTTTCCTGTAGGGTAAGATACCCAATTGAGTGTGCATGTTATTCTCTCCTTAAACCAAATTCATTGAGAGTAAGGTTGACCCATTCCCTTTTGCCTTACTGCTCTTCCCCTCCATTGCAACAGTTTTCTCTTGCCTCTTTTATATGAGATAATTTACCTTATTCTATCTGTCCCCATCTCCTCTCATTATATTCCTCTTTCACCTCTTAATTTTATTTTTTAGATGTCATTCCTTCCTATTCAACCGATCCTATGCCCTCTCTGTGTACATGTACACATATATATGCACACTCACATATGTATTTATACACACATATACCCTCCTACATAAACATAAATGTATGTATGCATATATATATATATTCCCTTCAACTATCCTCATGCTGAGAAAAGTCTCATGAGTTACAATTATCCTTTTTCCATGTAGGAATGTAAATAGTTCAACTTTAATAAGTTCCTTACGATTTCTTTTTTCTTTACCTTCTCATGCTTCTCTTGCTTGTTGTATTTGAAAGTCAAATTTTCTGTTAAGCTCTGGTTTTCTCATCAAGAATGCTTGAAAATCCTCTATTTCATTGAATGATCATATTTTCCTCTGAAGCATTATCCTCAGTTTTGCTGGGTGGGTGATTCTTGGTTTTAATCCTAGCTCCTTTGACCTCTGGAATATCATATTCCAAGCCCTGCGATCCTTTAATATAGAAGCTGCTAGATCTTGTGTTATCCTGATTGTGTTTCCACAGCACTCAAATTGTTTCTTCCTGGTTGCTTGTAATATTTTCTCCTTGACCTAGGAACTCTGGAATTTGGCTACAATATTCCTTGGAGTTTTCTTTTTGGGATCTTTTTTCAAGAGGTGATAGTGAATTCTTTCAATTCCTATTTTGCTCTCTGGTTCTAGAATATCAGGGCAAATTTCCTTGAGAATTTCTTGAAGGATGATTTCTAGATTCTTTTTTTTTGATCATGGCTTTCAGGCAGTCCAATAATTTTAAAATTATCTCTCCTGGATCTATTTTCCAGGTCAGTCATTTTTCTAATGAGATATTTCACATTGCCTTCTATTTTTTTCATTTTTTTGGATCTATTTTGTAGTATCTTGATTTCTCATAAAGTCATTAGCTTCCATTTGCTCCAATCTAATTTTGAAGGAATTATTCTTTTCAATGAGTTTTTGAAATTCCTTTTCCATCTGGCAAATTCAGCTTTTTAAGGCATTCTTCTCCTCATTGGCTTTTTTAGCCTCTTTTGCCTTTTGAGTTAGTCTATTTTTTAAGGTGATATTTTCTTCAGTGTATTTTTGGGTCTCCTTTAGCAGGCTGTTGACTCTCTTTTCATGATTTTCTTGCATCATTCTCATTTCTCTTCCCAATTTTTCCTCCACTTCTCTTACTTGATTTTCAAAATCCTTCTTGAGCTCCTCCATGGCCTGTAACCAGCTCATGTTTTTCTTGGAAGCTTTCGATGCAAGAGTTCTGACTTTGTTATCTTCCTCCCATTCCATGCTTTGATCTTTTTTGTCCCCCAAAAAAGGTTCTATGGGCTGATAGTGCTTCCTCTGCTTGCTCATCTTGCCAGCCAATTACTTGACTTTTGAGCTCTTTGCCACAGTAGAACTCTGCTGGAGAGAACTTTGTCCCAAATTGCTGTGATTTTCCAAATGTTGTCAGATGTCTGAAGAGGGCACCCTCTCTACAGACACCACAATGTCACACTGGCATTTCACACCCCAGGACCACTGTCCAAAACAGCAACCCAGATCCAAGTAGGTTAAAGCAAAAACACTTACTCTCTGAATGGTTTCTTGGTCCCCCTATTATCTGCAGGCCAGGAGCTCTGGAAGCAGCCATGTGGCCGTGGCTGCAGCTGTCATTCCTCTACCACCTCTTGCTCTGGGGGCAGGGGCTGGACTGGGCTGTTAGGTCAAGTGGTTCCAGCAGAGTTCTCCACTGACCTTTTTTTCTCTTTGGTGTTTATGGGTTGAGAAGTCTGGAAACCACCACAGTTGCTGGTGATTCACTCCCCTGAAGTCTGTTCCAGCTGCCACTTTTCGGGGCTGTCCAGGGCCAGAACCATGCAGCCTGTTGGGACTGCCCTCAGCTTCCTGAGCACTGAGATAGACCCTTCCTGTTGGCCTGCTGAGCTGCTTTCAGCAGAAGATTTGTTTCTCTCTGTCACTTTATATAGCTCTAAAATTTGTTTAGAGTCATTTTTTACATGTATTGGAAGTGATTGGAGCTGGAGCCCATGCTAAATTCATGCTTCTATTCCACCATCTTGGTTCTGCCCAAGATTAAGAGTTCTTAACCTGGAATCCATAGACTCCTAAGGGATCTGTGAACTTGGATGGGAAGAATTGCATCTTCATTTGTACTAACCTCTAGTAAAATTTGGCATTTCCTTCAATTATTTAAAAAACATTATTCCAAGGTCCTCCTTAGCTTCACCAGACCACCAGAGGGGTTCATGACACAAAAGGTGAAGAATGTTAGAGCTAGATAATCTTCAAGGCCTCTCTCAAAGGTTTGATTCAATGAGATTAGGGGTCTTTTCCCAGCTCTGTCAATACCTCACTATGATGACCTTAGCCCATGTCATTTCTTGTTTCTGGACTCCAGCTTCCTCCTCTATAAAGTGATGAGGTTTGGACAAGATGACTTTTTTCTAGCAGTACATTTCAATATTCCATATTCAATCTAGGTATTATACTTTTTGTCCTAGTTTAAAAATTATGGGATCATGGGCAAGGGATTTCTGGGCAAGATAATTGACAGAACCCTTTGTTCAGGGCATAGAGAGAGCTCTGGGGATTTGAAGAAGGAAGAAGAAAATAAAGGATTTGCGTTTCAAAATTATTGGGTTATTTCCTATTTGTTTCCTTGATCATGCAGATGAATCAGGCTGTGATTTGTAAAGTGCCTGGAGCAGGCAGATCTCCCAGGATACAGACCTGGGCTAACCTGTCATCTTGCTTATTGTTACTGGCAGTTATGATCAAATGAGATAACAAGTTATGCTTAAATGAGATAACATATAACGTTGTACCAGCTTTAAAGCACCATGTAAATGCTAGCTACTGTTGGCATTACTAATATTGTTAGACTTTACTTGGAGATCCTCTGCCTTTGGAACCATGCAGAGGCTGCCTTCATTGAAGATGAGTTGGGGAAATTTCTCAGAGGGAAGAGGTGGCCACTTGTGGTGGGGTTTTCTCTAGAAAGGTGGCATGGGCAGTAATGATAATGTTGAAGAGGGGGACATAGCAGCAATAAAGGACGGTATACTGTAGTGGACATTGAACACAAGGTTTGGAGTAAGAGGACCTGGGTTTGAAGTGGTTTAGTCTCCTGTTACCTGTGTGATCTTGGACAAATCTTTCCCTCTTACTGGGTCTCCATTTTCACATCTGCAAAATAGGAGGAGCTGGGTTAAGTCAATATTGTCAAACTCAAATAGAAATGGGTCTCCATGGGATACATATTGACTTGGGAAACCACAAATGAACATTTTCTATGTTGTATTGTATTTTTCTTTATTTTGCTAAATATTTCCCAAGTACATACTGATCTGGTTCTGGATTGCACCAGGGAGTTCTGTGGGCCTCATGTTTGACACATCTGGATTAAATGATGCCTAAGGACCGTTCTCTAGATCCTTAGATCTTCTGATCTTAACACTTGCCCAAGATCATTGAGGGAGTTGCTGCATAGCCAAACACAGTCTTGTTTTTTTTCTTTATAGCATTCTTCTTTTTTTTACTGGAAAACTTAAAAAAAATTTTATATATATTTTTAAATTTATAGAAGGAAATAACTTGAAGAGCATTTAAAATGTCATGCAGCAGGAGGTTTCCCACTCTTTTTTTTCTTTCTTTTTTATTATTGCTTATTATTTTTCCCCCTCAATTTATTTATTTATTTTTAGTTCTCAACATTCATTTCCACAAGATTCTGTATTACAAATTTTCTCCCCGTCTTTCCCCTACCCCCACCACAAGATAGTGAGACTACTGAATACCCCTTCCCCCAATCTGTTCTCTCTTACATTCTCCCCATCCCTCCCCACCCAAAACTTTCTAGTAGAGTGAGATGGATTTCTATACCCCAGTGCCTGTATATCTTACTTCCCAGTTGCATGTAAAAAATGATTTTTTGAAACATGTGTTTTCAAAACTTTGATTTCCAGATTTTTTCCCTTCTTCCCTCCTCACCCACCCCAACTGTGTAGACAAGCAATTCAATATAGGTTGTACGTGTGTAGTTATGCAAAACGTTTTCACAGTAGTTATATTGTGAAAGACTATATTTCCTTCCATCCTATCCCGTCCCCCACTTATTCTATTTTCTGTTTTGACGCTGTCCCTTTTCAAAAGTGTTTGCTTCTAACTACCCTCTCCCCCACTCTGCCCTCCCTTCTATCATCCCCTTCTTATCACCTACCCCCTACTTTATTGTAGGGTAAGATATGCAATTAAGTGTGTATGTTATTCCCTCCTTAAGCCAAATTCAATGAGAGTAAGGTTGACCCATTCCCTTTTACCTTACCACTCTTTCCCTCCATTGTAACAGTTTTCTCTTGCCTCCTTTATATGAGATAATTTACCCTATTCTATCTCTCCCTTTCTCTTTTCCCCAATATATTCCCCTGTCACCTCTTAATTTTATTTTTTAGATATCATCCGTTCATATTCAACTGATTTTATGCCCTCTGTCTATGTATACATGTACACACATATACACAGACTGACATATATATTTATATACACATACATCCTCCTATACATACATTTATATATGTATATATATGTATATACATATATATTCCTTTCAACTATCCTCATACTGAGAAAAGTCTCATGAGTTACAATTATTGTTTTTCCATGTAGGAATGTAAATAGTTCAACTTTAATAAGTTCCCTATGATTTCTTTTTCCTTTTTACCTTCTCATGCTTCTTGTATTTAAAAGTCAAATTTTCTGTTCAGCTCTGTTTTTTTCATCAAGAACACTTGAAAATCCTCTGTTTCATTGAATGACCATATTTTCTCCTGAAGCATTATACTCAGTTTTGCTGGGTGGGTGATTCTTGGTTTTAATTCTAGCTCCTTTGACCTTTGGAATATCATATTCCAAGCTCTGCGAGCCCTTAATGTAGAATCTTGTGTTATCCTGAGTGTGTTTCTATAATTCTCAAATAGTTTCTTCCTGACTGCTTGTAATATCTTCTTCTTGACCTGGGAACTCTGGAATTTGGCTACAATATTCCTAGGAGTTTTCTTTTGGGATCTTTTTCAAGGGGTGATCAGTGAATTTTTTCAATTTCTATTTTACCCTCTGATTCTAGAATATCAGGGCATTTTTCCTTGAGAATTTCTTGAAGGATGATTTCTAGATTCTTTTTTTGATCATGTCTTTCAGTTTTTAATTTAAAAAATTTTAAAATAATTTTTATGTTTTATTTATTATTTTTGGTATTTATTTATATATTATTTTTATTTATTATTTTAAATAAAAAATTTAAATTTTTAAAATTATTTAAAATCAATTTTAAAATTCTCTCTCCTGGATCTATTTTCTAGGTCAGTGGTTTTTCCATTGAGATATTTCACATTGCCTTCTATTTTTTCATTTGTTTGGATCTGTTTAATAATATCTTGATTTCTCATAAAGTCACTAGCTTCCATTTGTTCCAATCTAATTCTGAAGGAATGATTCTCTTCAGTGAGCTTTTGAGATTCTTTTTCCATCTGGAAAATTTGAATTTTTAAGGAATTCTTCTCCTCATTTCCTTTTTGAGCCTTTTTTGTCATTTGAGTTGGTCTATTTTTTAAGGTATTATCTTCTTCAGTCAGGCTGTTGCCTTGCTTTTCATGATTTTCTTGCATCATTCTAATTTCTCTTCCCAATTTTTCCTCTACTTTTCTTACTTAATTTTCAAACTCCTTCTTGAGCTCCTCTGTGGCTTATGAACAGTTCATATTTTTCTTGGAAGTTTTTGATGCAGGAGTTTTGACTGTGTTGTCTTCTTCTGGTTCCATGTTTTGATTCTCTTTGTCCCCAAAAAAGGATTCTATAGTCTGATTGTGCTTCCTCTGTTTATTCCTCTGGCCAGACAATTACTTGACTTTTGATCTCTTTGCCACAGTGGAACTCTGCTTCCAGAATGGAGAGAGCTGTGTCCCAAATTGCTAGGGTTTGTGCAGCTGCTGCCTGAGCTGTTGTCAGACCTATGAGGAGGGTGCCCTCTCTATAGCCACCACAAGCTCTGGCACACTGGTGTTCCTCACCCTAGAACCACCACCCAAGACTGTAACCCAAATCCAAGCAGGTCAAAGCAAGAGCAATTACCCTCTGAATGGTCACTTGTCCCCCCTACCATCTGCAGGCCAGGAGCTCTGAAGGCAGAGCACCTCTACCACCTCTGCCGCACCAGGGGTAGGGGCTGGACTGCACTCTACTCTCACCCTGGATCAATAGGGTTCCCCACTGGCCTTTTACTTTCTCTTTGGCGTTTATGGGTTGAGAAGTCTGGAAACTGCCATAGCTGCTGGTGGTTCACTGTCCTAAAGTCTGCTCCGGCTGGTCTGTGCTGCTATTGGGGTCCACCCTGGGTCTGGGTCCACACAGCTCACCCAGGACTGTGCCTGGCTTCCAGTGTAGTGCAATAGACCCTATCTGTCAACCTGCCAGGTTGCCTTCAGTGGGAGATTTGAGATTTGTTTCTCTCTGTCACTTTTTGGGTTCTGTAGCCCTAAAATTTGTTTAGAGTAATTTTTTTACAGGTATTGGATGTGGTTGGAGTGGGAGCTGAAGCAAGTTACTGCTTTTACTCCTTCATCTTTGCTCCGTCCCCCTGGAAAACTTTAATTGTAGGTGGAATGGGACAGCTTGACTCAGGTTAGATGATTCCAATTTTGTTGGCAATATCTAAACCATCATAGCCTGGAGCAAGTCGGACATAGGCTTTCTTCTCTCCATCAGTCCAGATCAGTGTGTTAACCTTGGCCACATTGATATCATACAGCTTCTTTATGGTCTACTTGATCTGATGCTTGTTGGCCTTGACGTCCACAATGGAGACTAGGATATTGCTGTCCTCAGTCTTCTTCATAGTAGACTCAGTGGTCAAAGGAAACAATGATGGCATAGTGATCAAGCTTGTTTCTCTGAGGGGCACTTATCCAAGGGTATTTGGGCTGTCTTAGAAGTCTTAATGTCTTCGGTCACTGGAAGGTGGGGGATGTTTGGATCTTCTTTTTGTGGCTATGGACACCCTTCAGCATTGCCTTCTTGACCTTTAAGGCCTTAGACTTGGCTTCTATCTGGGGGGAGGGCATTGGTGCCATCTTGGGGGAAAGGGTATAACATTCTTTTATACACTGAATACTATGTTCTCCATTTTTTTTCCTCCTAGACTCCTAATTTGTGATAATTCTGTCTGGTACTCCCTGAGAAAGAAAGACAGAGAAAGTCAATTTCCTTTAGGGAAAAAGACTTCTTGGTTTAATCTCAGAAGGAGCACCTGGGGTCTTGCTCCGGGATTCCCCTGCTTATTAAGAGACTCAATTCCTCTGTTGTTTCTAATGTCTCAGGTGGTAACTCACGGGTAAGTTATACAGTGCTTATTGACTCCAAGGATATATTCATGAATCTTTTAGTTATTCCATTAAATGTCAGTCAGCCTATGAGTGATACTTATTCAACATGATAAATGAAGTGAGTAAGTCACTCATTCTCTACAAGCCTCAATTTCTGTATTTGTAAAATAAGGGAGCTGGACTCAATGATTGTTAAAGTCCCTTCCATTCTTAGCATTCTGTGGTTTCTACTTGTTGAAGGTAAGAGAATGAACTAGATTAACTCTGGAGGACCTTTTCAGCCAAAGAATTCTATAATTGCGGACCCATTTCCCCATATGGACACCAAGTAATTCCTTTAAATGGAGTTCATTATTTCTGCCTTTAACTGGCCCTTGTGGGGTCTAAATGAGCTCTGTATCATGTCCAGTCACTGGTGGGAAATAAGCCGCCTGTCAAGCCTGCAACATTTGTCTTTGATTTTTTGCAAAGGCAGCATGGTATAATGGAGGGACTGAGTTTGAGTTCTGGCTATCTTTGATCCTGCCACTTACTACCTGTGTTACCTTGACTGAATTAATGACTCCTTCCTTGTCTCAGTTTCTTTATCTGTAAAATATGGAGAGGAATTCTAATAACTATCTCACAGAGTTATTATGGATAAAGTGCTTCATAAACATTAAATCACTATGTAGTTAACATTTACAGAATTCATTCCTTGCTTTTCAACTGTCAGATGTCCTGGGTTGAAGAATATTTTTTATCTCCCATTTATTAGATTAATTCCCCAAACTGTAGTAGTACAGGCTATTATAGGTTGAGATGAAGCAATATCATGTCTTGCTGGTCAGGTCCCATCTGGAGTATCCTCTTCAGTTCTGAGGGCTATATTTTGGGAGGATATTAACATGGAGAGTATTCAAATGAAGGTACTTGGTACAAGATCAATTGAAATAAAGACTAAAACTAGAGAAGAAAAGACTTAGGGAGAAAAATGAAACCTGAATTTGCCATCTCATTGATGTGAATATTTGTTCCCAAGTGTCAGATCACAGCTTGTTCATGTCTTCTCATTTTTTGTGACTCTACTCCATGTTCTCATAAATTCTCCATAGGGACCTACCCAGCATAAGGAAAATCTTCCTTTAGAATTTCTTGATTGTATTCCGATGGAGCATGTGGGCTGTCCGTCTCTCACTCTTGCTACACGACCAGTTCACTTCCTTTCCCAGTTAAATATTTCTTTGATGACATTCTTGCTTTTCTTGCACAATCCTTCACTGCTGATGTGTAGTAGCCTATAGATGTTCACCTTTCTCCATTGCCTTTTGGATGATTCTTCAGGGGCATGTGTTACTGTTGTGTAGCATCAGCAGGAGAATACTTGTGTTAAAAAGGTTGACTTTTGTTCAAGGTATAAGCTTAAGGGCCATTAAAAACACCTCATAATTTCCCAAATGTGATACAATTTGCTCTTCTCCTCCTGTGTAATTCTGGACCGAGTTTATCACTCATGCACTGTTTTTGTACATTTATACTATGTTCTTCAACATCATTATGGGTACTAATTCCCTCTGCCAGCTTTTTTTGAATGGTTCTCCCCATTAGAATGTAAATGCCTCAAGGGGAGGGATCATCTTTCATACTTGTATGAAATATTTGAATATGTATGAAACAGCTCATACTTATATCCCTAAAGTGCTTAGACTAGGGCCTGGCACATAATAACTACTTAATAAATTTTTTTGCCTTGCTTTGTTGCTTTGAGAGACCAACTCTATAGGCTGTTTATGCTACTGCATTTCATGGTCTGAATGATAGTCATTCTTCATCCACTTGGGTTTTCCTATTTGCATAGTTAAGATTATATTAATGGGGGCGGCCAGGTAGCACAGCAAGTAAGAGCACCGGCTCCAGTGTTGAGAAGACCTGGGGATCGAATCCCGGGCTCGGACACTTAGCACCCACCCAGAAACACCTGGCCGTGTAACCTTGAGCAAGTTACTTAACCCCAATTGCTTATGGGTGGCCAGGTGGCTCAGCGAGTAAGAGTACCGGCTCCAGTGTTGGGACGACCTGGAGATCGAATCCCGGGCTCAGACACTCAACACCACACCCAGAAATAGCTGGCCGTGTAACCTCGAGCAAGTTACTTAACCCCGATTGCTTAAAAAAAAAAGATTATATTAATGTCTGTTCTTTTATTTATTTTCCATTTTTAAAATTTAATAGTTCATTTTAAAATGGTGAGCTGGATTTTTTAAATTGAATGTCAAATCTTTCTCATTTTCATTTTTTTTTCTGATTTGGAATTTTGATCTTTACTCTAGCAAGTTCTGATTGTACATAAGCAATTGACTTGAAAATGATTCCCACATCAGTTAATTGTTGTTTCCTATTTTAAGATCAATCTGAAAACATTATCACAGGAAGATCAGTTGAATGAAGTGAGGCTATTTAGCCTAGAGAATAGAAAACTTTGAGGGAGATATAATTACTCTTTTCAAGTATTTAAAGGGTTTTGTGTTATGGAGCAAGATTAAATTAATTCTTCTTAGTGAGAGAGGGCTAGACCAGGGCCACTGACTGGAAGTTACAGGGAGGTAGACTTTTGCCCAGTAAAAAATAAACTTTATAATAATTACACTTGAATAATAATGGAGTATGCTACATAGGTAAAGTGGTAGTAAGTTTATAGGCACTGGTGTTTTCAAGTATAATCTTAATGAGAATTGGAAATAGTATTGGACTGAGAGTTAAAAGAAGGATTCCGGAGAAGAAGGAAAGCACAATAGGCAACATGAAGTAATGATTTGGAATTAGAAGAACTGTGTTTGAATCTTGGCTCTGTAATTGACCAACTGTGTGATCTTGGATAAATTGAGTCCCTTCTCTGGGCCATAGTTTCATTTACAAAATGATAGAAATATACTAAATGAGTTATAAAATTACTTTTAATTCTAAAAATTCTCTGATTCTTGTACTTGCAAGGTTGTTACAATGGAATAGACTAGCTTGTTTTCATTTGGTCCCAGTGGGGCAGACCTAGGAGCAATGCGATGAATGAATGAATGAATGAATAAGTATTTATTAAGTGCTTACTATGTTCCATTACTAAAGAAACAACTATATGTAAGCATGATAGTCCCCATCATCAAGACGCTTACCTTCTAATAACAAAAGACAATCCAAAGAGCCAGAGTTGGAAAATAAGGGAGAAGAATATTGAGATGATTGGAAAGTGGCATGTTTGATTAGGGAGCAGGAGTGGAAGATGTGAAAGCTCACCGATCAAAGCCTGCAGTGAGAATCTGAGTGCCAGGCAGCAGAAATTGTAGAGACACATTTTAGCTTGATATAAACAAAAACTTTATGCCAGGAAACTTGGGGAATGAGGGAGAATGGTAAAGGGCAGCTTTGTAAATTTAAATGGGGTTTACTATTTTGTTTCAATGAAAACACAGGTTCAATTCCTTTCCTTCTCCTACTATTATTATTTTTAAATGACTAGAAATTTGTTGAAATGGGGACACTAAAAATGAAGAAATAAAATATAATAAAAATTAAAAAGTAGATTATAATATATAAGTATATTATATGTGCAAGTCATTGAGTTGTTTTCAGTCCTGTCTGATTTTTTGTGATCACATTTGGAGTTTTCCTGGCAAAGATACTAGAGTGATTTTGCCTTTTCCTTTTCCAGCTTATTTTACAGATGAGGAAACTGAGGCAAACAGGGTTAAGTAACTTGTCCAGAGTCACACTGCTAGTAAATGTCTGGGGTCAGATTTGGACTCAGGTAAATGAGTCATCCTGACTTCAGGACTAGTACGCTATGCATTATGGAGTCACCTAACTGCTCCTCGAGTGTGCAAAGAGCAAGTTAGAGGGTACAACTATACATACACAAACTGCATACCAGAAAGGCCCTATGTCAGACATTTTGCGAGATACAAATTATGAGATGCAGAATCTGTCTTCAAGGGGTTTATAGTTTAGACTAGACATACAAATATTTGAAGCAGTTAGGGATCAGAACTGCAATCTCATCACCCATAAAATGAGGGATACAAAACAATATATACATATAGATATAGATGTAATATACATAATATATAGACAGACAAATAATATATACATACATATAATATATAATATATACATACATATACATGATGAGTGCCTTCCTAAGTAAATGCTAAAGCATATTATGAAGCCCTATAGGGGCTTCATAATAGAAGAGGACCCATGCCCCAAGAGCCTTAAGGTGGTGACATTTCATAAACTCAGAAAGTAGGTGAATAATGCCTTTAAGATTCAGAGAAGAGGGGGAGAGGGAGAGAGAGAGACAGAGAGAGAGACAAACAGAAAGACAGAGACAGAGAGAGACAGAGAGAACTGAAGCTTAAGAGGGGCAGATTTCAGGGAGATTGCTAAAAGTCAGGGTCAAGAAGCTACAAAGAATCAAGCTTTTATAGAGCCCCAAAGGTCATTAACCAGGGAACAGCTGACTAGAAAAGGAGAGAATACAGGGAGTGAGGGCATTGTAAGTATCACCTTCTTTAGTGATTTATGACAGATTGGAAAAAGTGTGTGTGTGTGTGTGTGTGTGTGTGTGTGTGTGTATGTGTGTGTGTGTGTGTGAGAGAGAGAGAGAGAGAGAGAGAGAGAGAGAGAGAGAGGGGAGGAGAGGATTTTTAGTGGAGTGAGGATGGGACAAAACATCTGTATTATTCTATACATCTGTATATCAAGGGAAGATGAGAAACACCAGGGCATTTTATAACCTTTCCTAGGTCCCTGGTGAGAAAAGAGGCCTCTCCTGCCTTTCGGAGAGCAGAAGGGAATGGAAAGAGGGAGGAACCAATGAGAACATGGGGAAGTCTGCTCTTTAAGCCCATTAAGGAAGGAAGAACCAGGAGCCAAATATCCAATTAACCTGACATCTCTCTCTGACAAAATATCAGAGTATATAAGAAGGGAATTTAATATGTGGAGGCTTGGGAGAAAAGTGACTAATAGCTGGAAAACAGTCCCAGTTTATTTTAAAAAAATAGGTCAGACCCAACAAATAGAATAAGTTCTTTCTCAGCAGTTACTGAAAGGGAATTCGGTGTGGGTGCAATACCCCTTTGATAGGAGGCAGGTGTTTTCCATTGAGGTAGAACAGGAGGCATCTGGTCATTTGAAAGTGTCCTTGGACACTGCAAAAATGTTCACCTGAAAAATCACCTTGCCCTGAGAGTTTACAGCAAAGGAGGCAGTATGATCTAGTGGGAAAATGATAGGACTTGGAACTGGAAGGTCTAGGTTCAAATTCTGACTCCTTGATCGAGTTCCAATACTGGATGTCCAACTTCCATTGCATAGGTTTTCCCCCTGCCTGATGTGCTCTCCTTCTTCCACTGCTCCTTGGGATCTCCAGCTTTGCTCAAGGTTCAGCTCAGGTGGCACTTCCTATAAGGCCTCACCTGATCCTTTTGGTAGTTAATATTCCCCACCTTTAAATTACATCTATTTATATGCAAACTATATGAAAAGCCTTGTACTAGGTACAGAGGATAAAGACAAAAAAATTTCCTGCCCTCAAGGAGCTTATAGCAAGCACATTGGGAAAATATAACATATAAGTAATATATAACCACATATAAATAACAAATATGATAATATTAATATAACATGATATATAACACAATGAATATAAATAATGTAATGTAATATATAAATAATATAACACATGTAAATAATTACTGTGATATATAACACAATATGACATATATAAACAAAATAACATAAATAATGTAATAGATAACATAATTATGACATAAATAATACACCATATATCATAATTAATACAATACACATATAAAATAAAACAGCGTAATTAATGTGATATATAAATAATGTAACATATATACATAGTTGATATGACATATATAAAATAATTAGACTATAAGCTCCTTGAGGACAGGAACTCTTTTTGTCTCTATCTCCTGTACCTAGCCCAAGGCTTTGTGTGTAGTAGGTCAGAGGATGCTATTCAAAGAATCACAAACCTAGAGACAGATGTCTTCTAACTTATTTATGTCCTTTCTAAAATGTGGTACTCCAAACCCAACATAATATTTCAGATAAGGTCTGACTATCACTTCCCTAGTCCAGCCTACTGTTTCACAGAGAAGCTGACTAATGCCATGACATGAAGTGCTTTGTTCAAGGTCATATAGTTAGTCGGTGGCAAAGCTTGGGCTTGGTTCCTGCTTTCCTAACTCCCAGATCAGTCACTGTTCTTTTGCCTTGGTCACCCTGCCTCTCAGTTTGGCTTCTTTTGGGGATGTGAGGATTGGTTTAGAAAAAAGCTCTTTTGACATTTGGAGAAGGAGGAATGTTTTTTGGTTCTGTTGGCAGGGCCTCTTGTTCTCAGGGAAATCATTTTTACAGCTTGGGCTGGTGCCAGCAGGAACCATTTATAGACTCATTGGCTCGTGTTGACTTCAATCAGCTTGGTGCAGTGAGCAGGCTTCCTTTCCTGTGCCTCCCTCCTTCCCTATCCTCCTCCCTTCCCTCTCCCTCCTTGTCTACCCTTTGCTTCTACCCTCCCTTCTTCCACGACTTTACCTGCCTTCTTCTACCTTCCCCTTTTCCCTCCTCACCCTCCCTCCTACCTCTTCCTCCTTTACTATTTCCTTGTTGGTTTGCTTGTTTCTGATGCCATTTAGCTCCACAAATGACCTTGCTCTTTGACCTTGAGCCCCATATCTATCTGTTTTGACTTCAGTTTCCCCACCTGTTAAATGAGTCCTGATCCCTTTAGAGATGGATACATTGATATACTATTGCCTGAGTATGTACTTTAGAACTGACCTTTATTTTACAGATAAGTAAACTGAGGCTCATAGAATTCAAATGAAGGCAGTGAGCAATGGAGGGGGGTGGTGGGGTTGAAGCTAGGTCTTCTGATTTCAAATACTGTGTTCTTTCCATGAGATAAGGGGATCATAGACGTAAAATGACCATGTGTATGTTGGGTGGGGTGGGGGCAGCAGGGTGGAAAGTGAAGAGGAATCAGAATTTGTTTTTCATTTAACAATGGAGGATGAGGCTCTTTAAAAATATTTACTCTTGGGAACTCTCACTATTTACACCACCAAGGCTATATTTAGGGGTAGTTTTGTTTTTAATGCTGTAGATCAGGGTGTTGAAGAGAAGTCCATGACATTGGAGAAAGGTTGGAGTAGGTAAAGGGGCTGTTGCTATCTTAGGGCTGGGTCTGTCTACTGTCACCTTGTAGACAGAACCCTTCTTCCTGAGAGGTGGTAGCTAGGTGGCACAGTGGGTATTTGGGTGTGCAAATTCTGTCAAATCACTTAATTTCTTTCATACTCCCATTTTCTCATCTGTAAATTAGCAATAACAATAAATACTTCCTTTACCTGCCTCACAGAGTTTATTGTGATTGTAACAAGGGCCCCAAATGTTAGAGAAGGAAAGCACTTTGTAAAACATAAAATGGCATATAAATGTAACTAAGGATATTACAGTGGTGTGCTAGTAAATGTTTAATAATGAGCTCTTTGGAGAGGAAAATATATCTACATGTATATTTATATCTGGGACAATTAGGTGGTGCAGCAGGCAGAGTACTGGACCTGGAATCAGGAAGATGTGAGTTCAAATCCAGACTCAGACACTTACTAACTGTGTGACTGTGGGCAAGTCACTTAACCTCTGTTTACTCAGTTTCCTCAACTATAAAATGTAAATAATAATATCATTTACCTCCCAGGATTTATGTGAGGCTTAAATGAAACAATTTGTAAATTTGTATAGCATTTAGCATAGTTTCTGGCACATAGTAGGTGTCATATAAATACTTATTCTCCCTCCCTCCTTTCCAATAGTTAAATGGCCTTTACCCAGAAGATCAGTGAGATGCCTAGCATGCTGGGCTTCTAGGTAGAGTCTTCAGGGACTCAGACCCATTTTACTCTCTCCATTTTCCCTGGAAGCACACAATAATAAATAATAATAATCTGATACATATGCCTATCTATCTATCATCTATCTATCTATCTATCATCTATCTATCTATCTATCTATCTATCTATCTATCTATCTATCTATC
>NW_027186350.1:785329-827312 GCF_028583685.1 Petaurus breviceps papuanus
ATCTATCTATCTATCTATCTATCTATCTATCTATCTATCTATCTATCTATCTATCTATCTATCTATCAATCTATGTAATACTTCAATGTTTGCAAAACACTTTGCACACATTTTCTCATTTGATCCTTATAACATCACTCTAAAGTAGTTTATTTACATTTTTGTATCTATATTTTTGTACCCACATTTTACAAATAGGGAGCCTAAGGCTTAAAAATATTAAACTATTTTCCCAGTGCTACATGACTAGTGATTGTCAGAGTCAGGATTTAGAGCCCAAGTTTTCTGACCCAAAGGCCAGTTCTATTTACACCAAATATGGCTTACATAGGTCACTAGGCAGATACTCTATTGATCCCTCTTGAAGGTCTACCCTGCCCATTGCATTTCCAGAATCTGTTTAGATTCTCTGTTTTGACTCTGCTGTCTATATATTCAAAAATGTGTGCTCAAAATCACTGTTCTCAGACTTGTGGGATCTAAAAGGGGAAGGATCGGCTCTGTATGGCTTTGCACCCAAGTAGTCCGTGTTCTAGTCTTGGCTTTGTTTTCTCCTGGATATATGACTTTGGACACCTCACATAACCACTTTGTACACCAGCTAGCTTTATAAAATGAGAATAACATTGGAATTCCCTACCATGTGGGGTGATTGTGAGGCAAGTATTTTATGAAATGCCACACAAATATGAATGATTATTAATCAAGTGGCCAATCCATCAACAAATATTTATTAGACTCCTACTTTGTGTTAGGCAATGGAACTGCACATGTAATAAACCAAACAATCCCTACTTGCAAGGAACTTATACTCTAATGGGGAAATGATGGTAAAATTTGGAGGAGGGGAATTGGAAAGAACACCAGGCTTGAAAATGGATTCTGGCCCTGCTGTTTACAGGGTGAGCAAATTTGGTCAAATCACTTAATTTCTTTCATACTCCATTTTCTCATCTGTAAATTAGCAATAACAATAAATACTTCCTTTACCTGCCTCACAGAGTTATTATAATTGTAACAAGGTCCCCAAATGTTAGAGAAGGAAAGTGCTTTGTAAATCATAAAGTAGCATGTAAATGTAACTAAGGATATTACAGCGGTGTGCTAATAAATGTTTAATAATGAGCTCTTTGGAGGGGGAAATATATTTATATGTATATTTATATCTGGGACAGCTAAATGGTGCAGCAGGTAGAGTGCTGGGCTTGGAGTAAGGAATACTCATCTTCCTGAGTTCAAGTCTGGCCTCAGATATATACTAGCTGTGTGACCCTGGGCAAGTCACCTAACCCTGTTTGCTTAGTTTTCTCATCTTTAAAATGAGTTGGAGAAGCAAATGGCAAATCACTCCAGTATCTCTGCCAAGAAAACCCCAAATGGGGTTTATGAAGGGTTGGACATGACTAAAAAATGACTTAACATAAATATCTATATCTATACCTATATCTACATCTTTGCATTCATCTCTATATTTCTATCTATATATGTGTATACATGTGTCCACATATGCATACATACACATATATACACACATACACATATGCAGGACACAATTTAAATCTACATTATAAATGTTTTCTTCATCAGTTCCTTAAATTTAGACAATCAACAAAACAAAAAATCAAGCCCTGATTTCTAGCATTTTGGGTAAATGCTCATATTGAAAATTTAGCCATTGACTCTCTGGGGTCAATGTGAGCTTGACTGTAGCACACTTGTTACCAGGACACTTTCCCGAGGTGGGCTCTAATCTGATGTGCTTGACAAACCCTACAAAGTCAAATGCCAAAATGTCAGAATCACGGGGCAGAGTTTTCAGGGCTTCTGTCTGCTATTCCTGCCTGGAAAAGTGCTCAAAGGGCAAATTCCTCCCTAGGTTACAAGTCAAGCACCTCTTTGCTTTCTCTCTGTCTGTCTATCTCTGCATCTCTCTCTCTCTCTCTCTCTCTCTCTCTCTCTCTCTGTCCCTCTCTGTCTCCGTGTCTCTCTCTGTCTGTCTTTCTCTGGCCGTCTCTGTGTCTCTCCCTGTCTGTCTTTCTCTGTGTCCCTCTCTCTCTGTGTCTGTCTTTCTCTGGCTGTCTCTGTGTCTCTGTCTCTGTGTCTCTCTTTGTCTGTGTCTCTCCCTGTCTCTCTGTCTGTCTCTGTGTCCCTGTCTCTGTCTGTCTTTCTATGTCTCTCTCTTTTCGTCTCTGTCTGTCTATCTCTCCCTCTATCTATGTGTGGTCATCCTGCCTTGTAAGAGAGGAAGATAGAGAAATGAGAGAAAAGCATGGAAAACTGAAAACCCTGCGGAGGGGCAGAAAGCCTTGTGGTCAAGGACCAGGATATTTGCAAAAAAAGAGTTGAACAGGTCTTTCAGGTATCCGTGACCTTGACTGATCAGACCAATGAGAACATCCTTTTTTTCTTTTTTTAAAAACATTTTAAATAATCGAATGGATATCGGGGTCAGTCTCAACTGCCAGCGTCGCCAATGCTCTGAATCAGCTTTAGAGGTGACTCCTGCCTCCTGATAGGGAGAGTGCAATTGACACAGTCTATTTTTAGCCTCCTGGAGACCGTGACCAACATCCCAAACGCAGGGTGGCCACACCTGCTGCATTCTAATGAAGCAAGCCCAGCTTCTCTCCCTACTGCCTTTTGCTGCCCGGCCGGGCCCCAGGAACTCATCAGCTTGAAATTTGATGTTGCTAAACTGGGAAGCGCTGCTTATTTCCCAGAGGCCATAGCCTAGATATACCAGGAAAATGGGGCAGTCACACTTCCTCCTCCTCCTTTTGTCTTCCCCGTCTGTCCTCTGCTCTTCCCATGGGCTATCTCTAAGGTGATGGTATCAATATCCATGAGAACTTGGAGGTGATGGGATGGAAGCTTGATACATCAGGAGCTCTGGATCTGGGTTCATATCCTGTCTCTTCTACTTAGTAGCTCTGTGACCTTGTGACCTTCTATTAATCTCAATCACCTTGTCTGTAAAATAGCAACAGTAATATTGACACCTCTATTCTTTTGTGGGGCTCCAGTGCTATTTTGTTTCAGACTATAGAAAGACAATGTCACTATATTAATTCTCTAGCAAGAGAATATAATATCTGAATTTCTCACAATATGGTGCCCTACTTGAGTCTTATTGGAATCTCTCTATATGGGGTATGGGTAGGGGGCATCTCCAGTCTTCCTGATCTATATCTGGCACTGGACCCAGATGGCTCTAGAGAAAAGAGTGAGGCTGGTGGCTTTGCAAGCCTTTCCTCACTTAAATCCAATTCACTTGCAAGTCAAGACATCACCTTCCTGATGTCATTGGCCCTGTTCAAGAACGAAGGATGAACAACAGTCTACATATGGGATAACCTTCCTAAAAGTTTTTAGTCTCCCCACTAGCCATCAGATGGTTGTTCTTGTTATTGTTCTGTTGTTACAGTTGTGTTTGACTTTTTGTGATCCCATTTGGGGTTTTCTTGGCCAATGTACTGCAGTGTTTACCATTTTCTTCTCCAGATCACTTTATAGATCAGGAAATGGAGACAAACAGGATTAAATGCCTTGCCCCAGGTCACACAGCTAGTAAAAGTCTGAGGTCAGATTTGAACTCAGGAAGATGAGTCTTCCAGACTCCAAGACCAGTACTCTATCCTTTGTACCACCTAGCTGCCCTCATGATACTCATCCTTTAGATGCATCAGATATTACTCCTTACATGGTCAACATGCAGCTTCAAGCTGGCACCAGCCAGGTCTGGAATTAAGCTAGAAAAAAAATGGAATATTGATCAAAGTTTTAAAATATACAATCTATAGTTTATGCAGACTGTATATTTGAGAACCCCTTATTTTTCTAAAGCCTCCACCTCATCTTTCCAGGCTTTCTTCTCCCGGGCCACATGCAGATGACTCACCTTGCATAGTTCAATCAGACATCACAAATGAAAGGAAAACTAATGTGTGCTTCTGAAAAGAGTTATCTATTTCCTGTCATCTTCTCAATCTCTTCCCACTTGCCCTCCCAGATCTTTAGGTGTGGTAGAGGGAAATTCCTCAACCACCTGCCCCCATATTTCACAAAAAATAATAAGGGGAAAATGTCTCTGGGTTTTGAAACCCCTTCCCTGGATCATGGACCCTTGTAGGGGTAAATAGGGAAAAGGTAAGAGAAAGGAATCTTCTTCTAGCTCAGGAATCAGAATATAGCTGCCAGTTTTAGAACTTAGGACACTCCCTTCTTGTTCTCCAGGCTCTACTTGTGCTCAGATATAATGTGTCTACACTGTGTGGGTCTCTGGCAGTTTCAGTCACTAGCTCATCAAGTTTTATCATCACAGCAGTAGAGACCACTATGGTCTGCATTAGTGGTGTCAAACCCTAATAGCAATGATCCTTGTGGGTTACATATTGACTCTTTGTTATTCAGTTCTTTCAGTCGTGTCTGATTCTCCATGATCTTATTTGGAGTTTTCTTGGCCAAGATACTGGAGTGATTTGCCATTTCTTTCTCCAGCTCATTTTACAGATAAGGAAACTGAGGCAAACAGGGTTAAGTGACTTGCCCAGGGCCACCCATCTAGCAAGTATTTAAGACCGGTTTTGAACCCAGATCTTCCTGACTCCAGACCTTGTGCTCTATCCACTGTGCCATCAAACTGTCCTACAACTTGACTTAGGAAAATCATAATTTAACATCTATGTTCTGT
Source organism: Petaurus breviceps papuanus (assembly GCF_028583685.1). Classification (NCBI taxonomy): domain Eukaryota; kingdom Metazoa; phylum Chordata; class Mammalia; order Diprotodontia; family Petauridae; genus Petaurus; species Petaurus breviceps. The sequence continues at coordinate 790,020 of NW_027186350.1, forward strand.
TGTATTTTTGTTAAATATTTCCCAATTACATTTTATCTAGTTCCCTACACTTGGGAGTTTTGCTGGCCTCATCTTGGCAACAAGTTTGACACCTTTGATCCACTGAAACCCAGGGTAATATCTTCCTGACAGTGATTAACCAGGCAACCAAGCAATAAGTATTTATTAAATGCCTATTATGTACTAAGAGGCAGAATAGCCCAGTGGATACAGAACTGGCCTTGGATTCAGTAAGGCCTATGTTCAAATCCTACCACTGACAGTTACTGACTGTATTAGGTTGTCATTTCACCTCTCATTTCTCTCTTAAGATTCTACATTTCAAAGAAGGTGTGAATCTGTTAATGGAGGATGTTCCTCACTGGGTATGCCCTAAACTAATGAAATCATGGGTCCAAATGAAGAATAACTATGTGCTGGCTGGCTTACTAGCATACCTCTGTCTTGAGGAGCTCACATTCCAAGACCCATGGACAGCAGAACTAAGGCAGAATATGAAAGCCAAAGCTGGATGCCCATGCTGCTTCCTGCCTCAGTGTCCACTTGGGGCTGTACAGCCTCTTTGACTTCAATCTCTTTCTCTCTCCTAAAAAGAATCAGGGCAACCATACTTCCCAGGGTGTCACAAGGTTTGTTTCATCTGTCTCCTGTGCAAATTACTTGGGTCCCTATAGTGATGAAACACTGTGATATGGAACCACTGGGTACATCCCTTTCCCTCCTACCATATACATCCTGAGCAACATAAGCATGGGCATTAAATACATCAGAGATGATGATGCCATCATCACAGGCAATCATCCCACAGTGCTGTTTATATTATACCCACGCTTAGGCAACAAACACAGCACAATGCAAAGCTTCATCTGACAGTTTCCTTCAATGACAAGATGTATCACATGCACACATAGCAACGATGCATGTATACATTCTGTGCATAAGCAAATATGCCAAAAGCAGCAATAAAAATGCACAGTTGAATTATACATGCACAACACATACATAACACAATCATCAACATCAAAATAAAAAAATAGAAAGCAGAAAATATGCAATAACAGTTGACAAGGGCAACAATATATACCAACATATGAGCTTAAATCCAAACTATACATACATTACATCCACAAGCCTTAGTGTTGCCTGGCAACAAGTGCAACTGTCTGTCTTATAACATTTTAAACTAGTTTGGTCACTGGTCAGATAGTTCTCTCTTTTTTGACCCACTGACCTTTTTTGCATGTCAGTTCTACACTGACCATCACTGTCCTCAGATCTACAGATACATTCACAACCCTGTGCTTGTAGCTAGCCCAGGCTGGATGTTAGCATTCTCTCTCTATTACTCTTGGTCTCTGTCTTTCTCTGTCTCTTTCTTTTTAGTTTTCTTTTTCCTTTGGAGGGGGGAAAGCAAGGCATTTGGGGTTAAGTGACTTGCCCAAGGTCACAACTAGTAAGTGTGATCAAGTGTCTGAGGTTGGATTTGAACTCAGGTCCTCCTGACTCCAGGGCCAGTGCTTTATTCACTGTGCCACCTAGCTGCCCCTCATCTATCTTTTTCTAACAGGAAATATTTACAGTTACAGCAGGAACACTCCTCAACACTTAGGATGCCCTCTTCCTTATATCTCCTCATTCCCTGGGGAGAGTGGGCTCAGACTTAGCCCAAATTCTATATAACATTTGCCTCATTAACTTCCAAATGCAGCATGACAGATGGTGGGTAGATGAGTCCATCCTCTGCTCCTACTGAGGCTAGTTCAAGCAAGTTGCTTGATATATTACTCCTCACTATCTGGCTTCTGGCAAATCCTGACACAGATCACAAATCAACTCCACTCTAGTGGTTCACTAACCTGACCTTTGGAAGCTCACAAGGTCATAGTTTCACCAGTCTCCTTCATCCAAAACAAGAAAGGGTAAATTCGAAGAGGTGAAGAGACCTGTGTTCACAGCCTTCAGCCTAGGATGGAGAAGGGTCTCTTTCATAGGAACTTAGTCAGCCAGGCAGGGAGAAGACTGACTTGCTGGTAATCTCAAATGCCATCTCTGTATCCTAGGGTTCTCTATAACTGAAGAACTAGGCAGAAAAGGAGCTACTTCCAATCCCCCCTTGCTCTCCTATTCTAGATCATGTCTAGGATTAATTATAGTCCAGTATAGCAGTCCTTGGGACAGCTCCAAATTCTTTCCACAACTCCAACTATTGTCTCAATAGTATGTGCTTTTTTGGAAAATGAAACTCGAGTCCCTTAGGTGCTTCTTTACTCCTATATTTTTTAAAGTATTTCAGTAATCATTTGCTCTTTATAACAATCATCTAAGGACAACCGGGGGAAAGAAGGTGTGTTAAGTTAAATAAAGTTTGTGTTTGCAGCTGGCAAATTGTTTGGTGGAAGGATCAAACTTTTGGCTATGCTTATATTTGACTTCAGTGCAAATTCTTGGGTAACACAGATAGTCATTACTATCTCCACATTCATCCTCCCTGGCCAATAGTTTATGCTGAAATCATAGCTGGATATTATTGCTACCTATTTATTTCTGGTAAGCAGCACTCAGTTTGGCACTGGTCAAAATATAGGTCAGTGGATTGTTGTCTGTAAACACCTGAAACTTATCTCCATACATATGGAGTGACAGCCCGATCTCCATAAGAGCCTACTCTGAAGCCAAAAACTCTTAGGGTTTTGTAAAGGAGACTGAGTTTTATTGTCAGTAAATCTTCTGCTGGCAAATGCAGTTGGTTTCTGATTACCATTGCTTTGTTGATGTGAAGCTGTTTCTAAACCATCTAGACAAAAGATTTGTTCAGATCTGTATAACCCAGCATTAGTGCACCTGAAAGGCAGTTGATATTATCTTCAAAGGCTTGTTCATATTTGGTAGTCAAATGGTTTCAGAGGGTTGAAGGCAAACTGATTTTTCTTTTCCTTCTGCTCTAATTCTTCTCAATCTTACACCCAGTGACACCATTCAATGGTCTGGTAAGGGTCATCTGGTTCTTTACAAATTTGTGATCATAACCATCAAATCCTAGAAGTGTTTAGGTTTTGAAGGTTATTTAGATGTGAGTGGTAGGGAATACTTTTTTTTTTTACTTTATGTTCTCTTCTTGATGAGATATTACATTATGTAAATACCTGTCACAACTTGTCAATTGACTGCTTTAATGTAGCATTTTCTAGCTGATGCAAAATTTTGATCAGTCTTTCCAAAGACAATTAACTTATCTACATACACTAACACTTCCATGTAGTTTGTTTCAATAACATAAGTTGTTGAAAAGTGCCAGGAACCAAGATACATTAGGTAGGGCCTACACTCCAACTGGCAAAATCCATCTGGGTAGATGAAGTCTGACTTATCTTTGTCTTCCACTGCCCTAAGCATCTGATAGTACCCACTGCATAAATCCAACACAGAAAGCCACTGGTTACCTAGTAGACAGTCCAGGGTACCTTGAATTCTTGATATAATGTAAAGGAGGAATTCTTCAGTCCTTTGAAGAGAATGAATTATAGAGGGGCGATACTTGAGACTCGGAGACCACTTAAGGCTGTTGAAATCATCTGATCTACAGGTGATGAGGCCCTGAACTAGGGTGATTATGGTATGAGTGGAGAGAAGGGAAAAGATGAGAGATATTATGAGGGTAGGTAGGTGGTTCAGTGGATAGAGTGCTGAGGTTGGAGTCAGGAAGTCCTGAGTTCAAATCTGACCTCAGATATTTACTAGCTGTGTAACCCTGGATAATTTGCTTAACCTCTGTTTGTCTCAGTTTCCTCATCTGTAAAATAGGAATGACAATGGCATCTACCTACCATGGTTGTTGTGAGTAGTAAATGAGATAATAATCATGTAGTACTTAAAACAGTGCCTGGCACATAGTAAGTGCTGTATAAACATTGGCTATCATTATTATCTACAAGACTTGGCATGTGCTTGTATGGGTAGAGGGAGAGTGAAATGTTGGAGTTGACACTGAGATTGCAAACCTGGGTGACTGGAAGAAAGGATTTTGGGGTCTTGGAAACATAACAGGGAGGTTCAGAAGAAAATTGTATTTAGAGGAAAGATAATGAATTCAGTTTATTTGAGCTGATGTCCTGGATTAGTCTTGACTCAGGCCAGTTCCAGTGATGCAGGGACCTTCATAAGCTGCCTAACAATCTACAGAAGGAAATTTACTTAAGGTGACAATGAAAAGGTATTCAGCAAAGAGACGTCATTGATGGAACCAGGCTCAAATCCCTTGAATCCACATTTGCCATGATGGTATGTGTTTGATCAAGAGCGTGGGTCAAGCCTGAGAAGACTCCACCATCTCAGTTTAAACAGGTGATCAGAGAAGTGCAATTGTTCAAACCACGAGTCAGTTAAACCTCAAGGATGATTTCATTACCTTTTAGGGAAAAAGTCAGTCTGGCTTAGATCGAAAGGACTTTAGTAGATATCGCTCCCCACCACCCCTCATAGATGTCTATGGGATATCCAGTTTGTGCTTTTTTTGTCTTTTTGGAGGGGGGAAGGCAGGGCATTTGGGGTTAAGTGACTTGCCCAAGGTCACACGACTAGTAAGTGTTAGGTGTCTGAGGTCACATTTGAACTCAGGTCCTCCTGACTCCAGGGCTGGTGCTCTAGTCACTGTCACCTAGCTGCCCCGAGGGCTCATTCACTTTTAAAAGACAGTTTAACAAAGAGTATCCAACATATGGATAGTCGTCTAGGCTGTATCTGTAGTGTAAGGAAATTCTATTTCTTAGGTTGTACTCTGCTGGTGGCATGATAGAATCACTAGCAGTATTCCTGCAGTTGTGTTTCATCCACTGTAACCTCATTTAGAGTCTTCTTGGCAGAGATACTTGAGTGGTTTGCCATTTCCTTCTCCAGCTCATTTTACAAATGTGGAAACTGAGACAAATAGGGTCAAGTGACTTGCCCAGGGTCACACAGCTAGCAAATTTCTGAGGGCAGATTTAAACTCATGAAGATGAGTCTTCCTGACTCCAGGCCCAGCACTCTACCCCACTCTACCACCTAGCTGCCCATACATGGATTATGCTATTTTTTTCTCTGAGAGGTGACAAAACTGTTCCTGGGACTAATTTTAAATGGTGACTCCCCATGGCTTTCTGGTCACCTAAGGGCTTAAAAAAGGACCATCTACATACTTGGAAGAGATCATAAGAATCCAGGAGTCACCATGCCCTGCCCTGGTTAACCAGATTATTATTTTTTCTCTCTTTCCATAAAGAAGGCAAAGCTAAGATCTCCACTATTCTTATCAGATATTCTTTCTATGCTATAGTGATGTAAATTTCTTTTTAACTGCTGAATGATCATTTTGTACCAATAGTTAAAATAAACCAATAGGGAATGGTCTATGTCCAGTTTCCTATACCAAGTGGTGCTTTTGGATTGGGCTGCTGTGAGTTCTGGTCTTTGAATTCTTTCTCTCCTCAAGGTAAAATAATTTTACCCAGATTCCATTTTTTTTCAACAGGTTTTCTGTAGACTCCTGACTTTGTCTCTTGGTAACCTTTCCTTGTGGTGGAAGGTGGCAGTCCCTTTTTTTGATTCTGTGTATGATATGTGTGAAGGTATTCTGGTATAATTCAGGCAATAAGCATTTTTGAAGTATCTACTATGTATCAGACACTATGCTAAGTGCTGGGGATACAAAAAAAAGGCAAAAGATAGTTCTTGCTCTCAAGGAGCTTACAGGAGACAACATGAAAATAAATATATACAAAGCAAGCTAGGTAAAGGATAAATAGGAAATAACTAATAGAAGGAAGGCACTGGATTTGAGGGCTTGGGGAAGGTTTTCTAGAGAAGGTGAGGTTTTATTTGGGTATTAAAGGAAGTCAAGGTGGTCAGTAGTCTGAGTAGAGAAAGGAAAGAATTCCAGGAATGGGTGATAGCCAAAGAAAATACCAATTGTAGAAAGGCGAGGAGGCCAGCATCCCTGCAAAGAATACACGTCAGGGAATAAGGTGTAAGAATACAGGAAAGGTAGGAGGGGGCTGGGTTCTAAAGGGCCTTGGATGCCAAATAGAGTACTTTGTATTTTATTATGAGGCAATAGGGAGCCACTGGAGTTTAGTGAGTGAGTGAGTGTGTGTGTGTGTGTGACATCAGACTTGTGTTTTAGGAAAATCACTTTAGTGACTGAATGGAGGATGGATTGGAGTGTGAAGACACTTGAGGCAGGCAGATCCCCCCACAGGCTATTGTATTAATCCAGATGGGAGATGAAGAGGGCCTGCACCTACACCTGCTGTCAGTGTCAGAAGAGAGAAGGGGGCCATATATGAGAGATGTTGCAAAGGTAAAATTGACAGGCCGTGGCAACAGATTGGCTATAGGAGGTGAGAAACAGTGAAGAGTTCAAGAGATAATTCCTAGATTGAGGGCCTGAGGTTAGAGGAAGTTGTAGTTTTCCCGAGTTTGACCACTCTTTACATGCTGCATCCATTTATTATAAAGTTTTATCCTATTCAGCAATTACTCACGATTTGGCTGTTTATCAATAGCAGTCATTTATGCTGACCTTCGCTCATCTTATCCCAATCTGGTCCTGTCTATTTAATCAAGTTGTAGTACATCTATTTCTATCCAGCTCTATGATTAAACCCCACAAGTACCATAAATTAAAAAGGCCTTTCACCTTTTTGTCAAATGGTATTTATCTGAAGGGGGCAGCTAAGTGGTTCAGTGGAGACTCTGAGTTCAAATCAGACTTTAGACACTAGCTGTGTGACCCTGGGCAAGTCACTTGCCCCTGTTTGCCTTAGTTTCCTTATCTGTAAAATGAGCTGGAGAAGGAAATGGCAAACTGCTCCAGTATCTTTGCTAAGAAAACCCCAAATGCGGTTATGAAGAGTCAGATAAAAAAAAATCTGGAATCCTATGTATTACAGGGGAAAGAGTGGTGAACTTGTAATCACTGGACTTGAGTTAAAATTCTGGCTTTGCCATTTGCCATCTATATAACTTTGGACAAGTCCCTTAGTCTTTCACCTGAGTTTCAGTTTCTTCATCTGTAAAATGAAGGGTTTTAAACTGGTTTACCTGTAAATTTCCCTCCAGCTATAGATGTCTGATCCTATGCTAGGCCTTCTCTGCTCAGTGTCCTTCCAATCTTTACAGGCATTGCTGCCATATGATGCCAGTATTTGTGGTCTTCAGACTCTGCACAAATGTAAAAGGAAGCCCTTTAATGCTTTCCAGAAGCCAACCCATTTTTCCTGACTCAGGAGCTTGCCAGTTATGAAGTAATTTGGTAGCATAACTTTTACTGGCATTTCTTCCCTGGAGAGCATGGGTCTTTTCTTTCTGAAACAGATGATCTAAACTCAATAGTATCTGTGAGAGAAGCTTCTTTTGCCAATTTAATTATGCTTTTCAGCTTCTCCATAGGCAGACCTTTTTTACCCATTAAAAAAAAAATCACAACTTTTAAAATCACCGCTTCTCTTTCAGATTGGGATCAAGTGATATGTTTTTAGGCACTACTATCTTCTGCTGTTACTGTATCGGGGATTTTTTAGTGATCACCTGTCCAGTAATTCACACAAAAACAGATTGGGAGGTTTCCCAGTTAGAACTGGTTATTGACTTTTTCACATCTGAATAAGTCATTTATAGTTCTTTTTGGTGTTTCTACAATACCCTTATTTTATATTCACTATTTACTCTTAGGAATAAAAGACCTCTGGGTTTCTATATACTTTGTTTCACATTACTTTCCCAAAATTTTGGTCTCTATTTTGTTCAAATTTCACTTAAAATGTTATTCAGCAATCAATAATGCAAAAGCAAAGAACCAAGTGGTCAAAAGGATATTTGAGTTTGAATGACAATAACTTAACATCATGTAGCAAAAAAAAAGCATATAAAAAGACAAGCAATAAGAATGAATTCATTGTCACATGCAAATGAGCAAAGGTGTTGTCAATAGTACATAACTCCAAGTAGTGCTGATGGCCCACAGTGCAATTTTACTGTAGGCCGCAGGCATAATGCATTCATAATCAATAATATTTACAAACACAATACCTTTGGGGTCCTGGGAAATGCAGTGGGTCAATTACAAGAGAAAAAAATCCCATGTGTGAAAATGAAATTTTAAGAAATATAATAATCTGGATCATAAAGAAACATTTCTAGCAAATAAACAAGAAAATACTCTAAAATCATACTCTAGTGGCTTTCTGTTGCCTCTAGGATAAAATATGAACTATTTTTAGCTTTTAAAGCTCTATACAACTTGTCCCAAACCTATCTTCCCATTACTCTATTTCCCACACTCTGAAATGCAGCCAAACAGGTCTTTTCCTTGTTCCTCATACAGGGTACTCCATCTCCTTTTTCTCTCTCTTTACATTGGTCACCCCATATGCCCAGAATGGACTTCCTTTTTACCTCTGCCTCAGAGAGGCCCTGTTTTGTTTTAAGACCCAGTTCAAGTCTATCTTCTGCATGATGCCTTGGCTAACACATTCTTTCCCCACCAACTAACTTCTCTCCCTCCCACAAGCATATTTGTATTTATTCACTTCATACTTATGATGTATATACATATATATGTATGTAAGATCCTTTCAAGTAAGGATCGTTTCATTTTTTATTTCTGTATTCACTAATACCCATCATAATTCTTGGCATATATATTTCCTATAAGAAATGCTTAATAAATAATACTCATTGATTAACTGGTGGAAAGAAATTTGAGGAAAGCAAAACAAAATAGCATTTATTTAGAAAGAAAATATTCAGGGCAGCTAGGTGGTGCAGTGAATAGAGCACTGGCCCTGGAGTCAGAAGGACCTGAGTTCAAATCCGACCTCAGACACTTAACACTTACTAGCCACGTGATCTTGGGCAAGTCACTTAACCCCAGTTGCCCTCCAAAAAAAAAAGGAAGAAAATATCCATCAGCTCAGAAAATTTTAAGAAAAGGTTTTTAAATTCATAGAAAGTATATGCCTACATTTGATTTCTCCAACATTGGAGCAGGGAATTTAGATCTTCAAAAACAAAAATAAGCAAATAAACAATTCCAGACCAGCCCCCATTTGACAGCTTATGGGTCCTTCTGTGATGTTTTCATAAGCCTTCTTTAAGTCAGTGTCACTGTCTTATTTATCTATAGCAAGGAGGTGTAGCACCTGAGTGGAGTCCCAGGAAGTGCTTTACTTGAGCTACCAATGGGTACTCAGCTTGTAGACAGACTTGTAGATAGACTTCTCTTCTTCACTGCCAAGCTTGATGCTTCAGTTCTTTGTAGAGGACCTAGCCTGTGTTTAAGCTAAATTCTATGACTGAAATTAATTAAAAACTGGACTCTTTACCTATTTAGGATACACAGACCAACATACCTAAATTTTGTGGTGTGCAATATCTCAATGACTATGAAGTCAGCTTCTTCTAAAGCATCTTGAAGGAAGACAGCTTCTAAAGAAGAACAAAAACTATACGTGTGTCATGTATTAAAATTAATATTTTTTCTCCCTGATGATTATCTTGATATGGAAAATCCCTCCACCAAGGCAGGTGGATGACTCTTTTGTTACTTACAGTTTTAGAAGGTTGCCTGGGACCCTGAGAGGTTATATAATTCTTCCATGGTCACATTTCTGAATGTAGTCCATTGCTATTTCTGCTATACCATGTTGCCTCCCAATGCAAATAATATCACCTCCACTTTACAAATGAGGAACTCAATAAGGAAGAAGTTACATGACTTTCCAGAGTCTCAAAGCTAAGAATTATCAGGGTTGGAATTTAAATCTATGTTACCAGATTCCATAACCAGTGCTTTTAATGCTATATTATTCAGATGTCATCATTTTGCAAAGAAAGAAGACAAACGTAGAAAGGTGAAGTGGCGGGAATCTTTTTAGAGTAGAGATCCAGACCCTTTTTCTTAGGCTCTGCCTTTTACTGTCTATTCTTTTACCTCCTTGTGCCTTCATTTTCTGAACGCAACATTGGGAAAAAATGTACAAAGCAGCAATAAATGGGCATAGTATCCAGGAGCTCTACTGGTCAATCTATGCTGATGGCTGCTAGATTTAATTTATTTGTTTTTCTACTTGACAACATTAGTGATTCTGATTTCATTTTTGTTTTGAGTTTTTGTTTTTATTTTTCATGTAATAATTAGTTAAGGATGTGGGAAATATGATATAAAGGTGGAATAAAACATAAATTTTGTGTATTCTTTGGTAATTTTTTGGGTTACACTAAGGCTTTGCTACAAATTTATTCATTTCAGCCAAATCAGTGATCTATGTTTGTGTGATTTTCTAAACATAATTCTGAATTTAAAATATAACATTATAATCACATTTCTAACTAGATATGGTATGTCTGTTTTTGTATCTTATGCTGTATTTTAACATTTTGTATTATTTAGGTTATGTTTTGCTTTGGTTAGAAAATTGCTCAAAGAGAAAAGCAGTCCCTTTTAATGTACAAAACTCTAAATAAAATGTGTATGGTGAAAAAAAATGCCCTGATGTTGCAATCACTTCACAGACATTTCATGTCACTTATATGGCCTTCAAGGAACAAATAGAATCTCATTTGTCTAGGTCTTTTCTCACCTCTAAATTTCTTTCTTTTTTTGATTTTTTGGAGAGCAATTGGGGTTAAGTGACTTGCCCAAGCTCACATGGCTACTTCACCTCTAAATTTCGACAAAGTAGACCTAGCAAGGAAGAGGGATCTTATTACCCTCACCACAGAAGCCATCCCCCTCAGCCTCACTATCACCACGTTCGTGAGTACCATCACCAGTACAACATCACCATTACCCACTCACCATCAATGTTACCATGTCCTTATAACCATCACCATCTCCACCGTCATCATCCCCATCCTTACTGTATCACCATCACTGTCATCATCACCATATCCCCCCTCCCCATTACCATCAGCATCACTATCACCTGCATCTCCACTTTCATCACTATCATCACCTAAAAGCCTTCTTTAAGCTCCTAATTGTACACAGTACCATGTAGGATTCACAGATACACTACATATACAAAGGTAATTGCACAGATGGGGTCTCTGATCTCTAAGGACAAGCCAAAACAAATAGGATGTTTTTACTTCTTTTTGTCTGGATTGCTCTTTTGTCCTTGTCTCTCTCTACTTTGTATTATACTTGTTTGTGGGCATATAAGCAAATAAACAATTCCAGACCAGCCCCCATTTGACAGCTTATGGGTCCTTCTGTGATGTTTTCATAAGCCTTCTTTAAGTCAGTGTCACTGTCTTATTTATCTATAGCAAGGAGGTGTAGCACCTGAGTGGAGTCCCAGGAAGTGCTTTACTTGAGCTACCAATGGGTACTCAGCTTGTAGACAGACTTGTAGATAGACTTCTCTTGTATCCTTCTTAATAGACTATAAATTCCTTGAAGGCATACCAGGTCTTATTTCTCATCTCTGCTCCCAGTATCTTGTACAGTCCCTTGAATATATTGAACAATTACCAAAAGTTGAATCGAATGAAAACATTACATAAATTGCCAAGTAAACACTGAACTATTTATGTCATCACTAGGCTAGCTAGAGTTACCTTTTAAGGTTGGAGATGAATGGTTAGGGTATATTTTGAGGAGTAGAAAGGGGAAAGTAGTTATAGGAGGTCCATTATCTAGGTAGGAATCCATCCATCAGTTCTTCTCTGTTCAGTCCAGTCAGGGCCCTGGGAAAGTTGGGATTACAGGAGCTTGAGTGAGGTGAGAGAGACAATTTAAATCAGGGGTGGGGTGCAGCTTTTTGACTGAGTACAGGTTTTACAGAACAAATCCTTTTATTAAGGGGATTTGTTCTATGAGGTTTAGATTCAGTTGAAGGGCGGGACTTGAGGACCTAGAGGGCCACTTCAGGTCTCAGATTCCTCCCTGTTATTTAAATGATCAAGGTTTTGGGAGAAGGGGCTGTTGTAGGCTTTGAAAACATCTCTTCCACTGAGAATGGTCCTTATATCCTTTTGGAAAAATAATGACTGGGGTTCACAGAACAGGGACTAGGAGAAAGGGTTTAGAGAAAGGGACTGGGGAATATGGGGAAGGAAGAACTTGACGGTTGGACCTTTTTTTCTTCAACCTCATCTTTTGCTTCTGTTTAACACCAGGCCCTTTGCTTCCAGGTCAGCAGTGCACCCTCCCAACCTCCTCAACCTGTTGTGATACCCAAACCTGCACAGTGTGTCCACCATGTATCCACCCAACCCAGCTGCCCTGGACGAGGAAAGATGTCAAAACTGCTCAACCCAGAAGAGATGACCTCAAGGGATTACTACTTTGATTCCTATGCTCATTTTGGAATTCATGAGGTAAAATCATCCTTGCCTATGACAAATGTGTAGAAGTTTCAGTGACTTGGGGTGAACAAAATCCTAGAATGTTAGGGAACTTTGAAATCATGTCAGAGATGAAGAGATTGAAACTTAGAAGGGGAAAGTGAGACAGTGAGTGCTGGCTCTGGGGCTGACAATCGAAGCTGGCTCTCCAGACTCCCAGTCCAAAGCTCAGGAATGTCAGTAAGTTTTGCATTTTCACTCCAGTATCCTAAAACTGGAATTTCATCACTGCAGGCAAAACCCTGAAAGAACATCTTGGTGGGAATTTTTTAGAAAGGCTTCTGATTCAAGAATGAGTTGGGTTACATGATTTCCTGGGTCTCCTGAGATTCCATGATTTTAGGGAAATTGTTTTCTGATTCAACATCATAGAACTGATGCTCAATCTTCTATGACTATTTTATTGATCTGGAAACCAGCTGGATTTTAGGCAATGTACATAAGGCCAGGGTAGGAAGGAATAATAGGAAGGCATAGAAATGGTCAGCCTATGACTGTGTTTGTAAATGTGTATGCTTATGGTATTCCATGAGTGGGGATAACTGATAACGCAATTCAAAGCCAAAGAGAAAAGATTTTTTCATTACTTTGTATTCCACCTTAACCCTGATGTCTCTTATCTCTGAATGTGCAGATAATTCAGAACTACTTGTTATAGGAGCTCACAGTACTTTGTAGATGAAAGTTATAAGACTAAAAGCAACTTGCTGAAGAGTTTGTATATACCCTCTATCTCTTAGGATTGTACTTTTCCATCAGAAAAAAGACTAGTCTCTCTCCTCTTCTTAAAAATGTATTAATGGAATGAGATTGAACAACAGCAATAATTCAAGGACCTATGATATATTACCAATGTAGACTCTCTCCACTCACATAGATTACAGCTTCTAAATGGCCTTCATGAGCTTCCATGTCAGAAAAAATTTACCATCCTAGATCAAAACTGGTCATGAACCTCCCTAGACTTAACTAGACTGGTTCTTAGATGACATTACCAGAGCTGTACCTGGATCCAGGTTTTCCAAACCTATAATATTTGCCAAGGTTTGTACTTTATTGGTGATGCTTTCAAGAACCCAATGTCACCACCACATCTTAGTAAGGCATAATACTTCAATGGATTTGTTATTTCTTTGATATGTTGTTACCTCCATTGGTGCAGACCACAACCTTTCCATACATTCTCAACTTGTGTGAAACTTGTCTGTGTTATTTCATAGGATCATAAAATTATAGACTTAAGAGACAGAATGTATCTTAGCAGTCAGCTGACCTGACCCTCTCGTTGAAAGATGAAGACCTAGAGAGGCTGAGCAATTTGCCCAAGGATACATGGGTAGTAAAAGGCAAAGAAAAATTCAAACTCAAGTCATCAGATGCCAAACTCAGTATTTTTTTTCTGGTGCACCAAATCTTTTGAAAAAGATTGACCCAACATGCTGAAGACTAAGCTTTCTTCTGGGTCTTTTTCCATTTAGTGGATGCTAGTGCAACATTTAGACCAATAGGAACCATATAGGATCATGGAATTATAGATTTGGAAGTGGAAGGAAATTCAACAGTCTAAATTTGTGAAGGGGCACACACAAAGGAACACATATGGCCAGGAACATCCTATGCTTCCAATATTTACAAGACTACCAATGTCTTCTAGCAATGTCATCAAATGAGTGGCTGTTCCCATGAAGCTGTTCTTGACTTTGCCACATTGCTTTGTCTTGGGTGTCTCCTCAGTGCCCTGTGTTGTCTTCATGTAGTCATCTCTTGCAGTGCAGTTTCTTCCCTACCACCAGGGTTTGGCAGCTCTTTAGCATAGAGTGCAGGGACTATTATTCTTCATTTGTGATATAAAATCATATCGAGCTAGTAAAGTGAAAGGTTTAGAAATTTTCAAGTCTGTCCTTTTTAACATTTTGTGTACTCTGTTGCCATGTAAGTCTCGCAGTCTTATCTGAGATATAGTCAGAAAATTCCTTTAAATTCACATTTTCCCTGGTATAGTAAATTATTTGCAAGGGGCTTTGCCTGGAAAAACTAGAAAGAAACTGGGAGAAATTATGGAAAGCAGACACATAATGTCCACATGTCCCATGCAAATCATAAGACTTGACTTGAATAAAGAATTCTGCAGTGGCTGGTGATTTTCGCCCTGCTCCCCCCCTAAAAAAACCACTGCCTTTCTGAGTAGACTTGGCAAATCAAACCAGTGCATAAGTACAGTTCTTAGGTACACACCCTAGACAGCAGTTTTACTAAACAGAGAGGAAAAATATTGATCCAAGCAAAACAACAAACAGAAATTGGAGAGGTTATGTAGGTTAGAATATACCAGAAAATGCACAGAGTTAATGAACTCTTTACATGAGAGTTAAAGGAGTTCTCAGCTTAACCAAGAGAGAGGCCTCAATCTCACTGAAGGCAAAATTCTTCAAAGTCTCTGGGGAAGCAAGTCGGAAATGAGAGACGTGACTCTTCAGCAGAGCCAGCTTCTCCATGTTAGCTGCCTCCAAAGTCTGTCTCCATCTCTTCATGTGTCTGTTACTGGTCCCAAACAGGACCACATGTGTCCTCACAAAGAAAGAATAAAAAGAATGTCTTGCTATCCCACCAACTCCATCCTTCACAGTGTCGGCATTCTCGCCAGTGGTCCCGAGTTACGTCTGAGCAACAAAATGCCTGAGCAGCAAAAAACCCAGGTGGGAAACCTGGGCTACACATGCATATAGCAAAACCAAAAATTAGATAGTACATGTAATAATAATAATAATAGTAATAATTCAAATTTATTTATGTTTTCAGGTTTTCAAAATACTGTAGTATCACTTGTATAAAGAAATTGTATAAAGGAAGACTCTATTATTCCTTTTCACCATCTTACCACGTGAACATCTTACCTCATTTCTCAATCATACATTTATTCAATTATATACTATAGGTCCATTCTTTAATGCAGATTAATCATTGAAAATATCCTGAAACCTAACTGCCTCCAGTGTGCATCTCCACATTGTTCATTGGGTCACTCACTACCTTTAGTCTTCAGAGATTGTGGTGTTTCACAATTCACAACCATAGAGCATCTCAAGGAGATTGTGTTAAAAATATAGGCTTTTGTGCCGGGGAGCAGCTTGGAATCATTAAAAGTACTGTGTAATTTCCCAAATATAATCCAACCCACTCTCGTCTTCCTATTCAGTTCAGAGCTTAACTCATTGTCCATCTATAGTGCCTGCCTAAAATATATGTACTGAAGTACTAACTCAACAGATTGACTGGCCAACTGCATGGAATAAATAGTTTGGATAATGGACATTTTTCATCCATTTAGGTTTTCTTATATACTCCTAGTGACGGGATGAGTCTGCTGTTTTGGGGCAGGTTGGCCACTAATTAATGGAGTCTTTGAACATGAGAAAGGATGGGATTAAGTGATGCCAGTGGAGGGCTTAACTTAAAAAAAAATTAAATAGTCCCTAATTACATATTACAAGATTTTGAAAAATATGGGATGCTTCATGAATTTGTGACCCAGGGACCATGCTAATCTCTGCATTGTTCCAATTTTTGTATATGTGCTGCTGAAGCAAGAACGGAGGACTTAACTTTAACAAGGTTAATCAGTCCCTTGAGATTGGAGCAAAGGAAGGGATTTTGGTTGAGGACATAAAGACATTTTGAGACCTAGAGGATAGGAGTTGAGGCACCTCACAAGGATGGCTTCAGTTTTTCTGGTCAAAGAAGAGGTAATGTCATCTGCTGAAAGAAAATTGGGTAGGAATGAGGTTGTGATGAGAGCAGAGATTTTGAAGAGTCACTTTGAAAAGGAGTAAATGAGAGATAAAGAAAAAGATGACTATGTCAATGAGGGCCCAGTCACAAACAGGTAGCATTGATTTGTAGGATACACAGTAATCACAGTTTCATTAATCCCTCCAGCAGCATCCAGAAGTTTGGAAGTAGAAATGGAGAGACTGGATGGTTATGGTGATTGAGGACTGGGAATTAATAGGGGAAGAGCAGCAGGACAAAAGAGCTTAAAGTTAGAGAAAAATAATTTTGTTGAGATGGCTAAGAATAGGGTCAAGATGGTAAAGGAAAGGAAGTGATGATGGCCTGGAAAGAGAGAAAGGGATTGAAGAACTAAAGGCTTGTGGAATTGAATTTTGTAAACTGAAAGTAAACAAACAAATTAATAAAGACCAAAAAAAAAGAACTAAAGGCTTCAGGGAAGACAAAGAGCAGGTTGAGGAGGAATGATACAATCAATCAATCAATAACCATTTACTTGGCATTTACTATGTGCCCGGCATTGTGCTATAACAAAAAATGAAACCAACCCTGCTGTCAAGGACCTCGTCTGGGGAGACAACATGTATATATATGAATATGTACTGAAGAATAAATACAAATACATATGAGTTAACTAAATATAGGGTAGTTAGGGTGGGAGAGTATTAGCAACTTAGAGATCAGGAAAAGTTTTCTGTTAACGGAGGTTCCCAAACTTATTTGGCCTATTTACCCCTTAAAAAATTATTCAGTGTCCCCTGGAAATCTACTTTAACCCTTTAATAATTAAAAAATGTGCAAAATTTAAAAAATATTTTTAAATGACACATCTTAAATTTAATAATTAATTATAAATTTGTGGATTGTTTCCTCCATTGAAATTTTGATGATACGAGATTTCATCATGTAACCATATAGTATCATATTGTAAACAAGTCATTACATCCACATATTCCTGCTGATGCATGCTGGATTTCCCAACAATGCATGAAATGCTTGCCTGCCAACACTTGCTTGTTAAGACCTGTTGGTGGACTTGACCATTGATTAGTTATATTATAACCACTACGAATTTGGAAAATAATATAAACACTACAACTTTAACTCTGCTACACAACAGATGTAACATGTATGAATGATTTTTCAAAACCTTTTTCTCTTCTCACATTATGCTTCTCTGCACCCTTATTTTTATTCAATGTACCCCAATTGTACCCAAGGCTATTGCCACTCTCCTGGATCATTCCAGCACCCCCCTCCCCTGGGGGTGATATGACCTACTTTGGGAACCTGTGAGAGGGTTGTGTTTGAATTGTGTCATGAAGGAAGAGAGTGATTCTATATGGCAGAGGTGAGGAGAGAGTGCATTCCAGGCATGAGGGACAGCCAGTACAAAGACTCAGAGACAGGAGATGGAGTGGGTCATGTTAGGAAGAGAGAGAGGGTCATTTTGACTGGATCGCAGAGTCTAGGAGGGAGAGTAATAATATGTAACAGGGTTGGAAAGGCAGGTTGGGACAAGTTTCTGAAAAGTTTTATAAGTTAAACAGAGTAGTTTTACATATCCTACAGGAAATAGGGAACCACAGGAGTTTGTAGAATAGAGAAGCGATAAGCTTCAATGTGTACTTAAGGAAAATAACTTTACAAGCTGGGTTGGGGATAGATTGGACTGAGGAGAGACTTGAGACAGAGAGACTACTTAGGAAGTCATTGTCATAATCTGGGTGAGAGGTGATAAGGACCTGAATGAAGTGGGGTAACCGAGTAAGTAGAGGGAAAGAATTAGAGGTGGAGGATGTTGTGGATGTTGAAAGAAATTTGAGTTTGGGAGTCAGAAACCAAAGATATTAGAAGCTGGGATATTTATTGGTCTTGGTGAATGTTATGCAATACCTTTAGTATTCTTTCCCCAAAAAACAGTAGACTCATGATAGATAATTAGGAAATGGTCTAGAGCCCTTTCTTTTGAAAATGTGGTGGTTGGTCTCTTTGAAATGGTTTCTTTGGGGCCTCATTTCCCAGCAGTCAATTCCTGGTTTATGTGAGGAATAGATTGGAAAACTAGGAGACAGAGGAGGTTCTCTAAAACAAATGTTTTCAATTAAAAGTAGCATTGTTTTCCCTGAAATTTCTCAGGACTATTTTGGGCAGATCTCCCATGGATGATTCAATGAAATTGGAATTGATAGGAATCAATGACAGGTAAGATCCTGGCAGTCGGCAGTCTGTTCTCTGGAAGTTCTCTTTGCACAGGGATATATAGGACCTACAATGAAATTGTGAAATGGGATTTAGAAATCTTTAAGGCATTGAGGAATGCACAGATGTTCATCAATAAAAAAACAAACAAAAATAACTTATTTGGAGCCATTGGATTTAGTAATCCCGTTCCTCACAATTAGACACAGGCAGTGGAAGTCTCCACCCCTCCCTTCCATCTCTCTCTCCACCTGCCCCAAACTCATTTCACAAATGAGGAAACTGAAATTCAAAATTATTTGACCAGGGACACACAGCTAGTAGGTGGTAGCCAGAGCTCAGAAGCAGGGTTCCCCTCACTCTAGGGCCAGTGGTCTTTCAGCTTCATACTCAAATGGCTTGAAAACCATTCTCAGACTCACAGGAGTCTGAGATATATAGCTTGGATTAGACCTGCTGTTAAGATGGTTAGCCGATTGCAAAGGATTGGGCATTGAGGCTGAGATACCTTGTATTTTGTTACACATTCTCAGAATGTGTGTTTCTGTGTGTGTGTGTTGGGATGGGTGGAAAAGTGAGGGCATGCCTGGTAAATATTGGTCTGAGTCCTGAGGAGGTAGGGTATGCAGTGGAAAGCATGTTAAGCTTAATCATGCGACGTGAGTTTGTGCCATCCAGGTGTTGAGGTTTCATGGCTTGTTTTGGGGGCTGACTTGAATGAATTCAGACTCAGACCACCTCTAATCCAATAAGGGCATGTATTGGAATGATGCCTCCAACAGGCTGAGTTCCAAAAGGAGCCAGCAGCTTAGTAAGACAAGACAGACAATTTTATAGTGTAATTACACTGATTATGCAACAGAAATTATGAATATTAAAAAGGCAGGAGGGATTTGTTAAAGGATTAGGTAATGGTGGTAGGGGGAGGTTCCAGCCTCAGTGAAATTGCACATGTGATTACCTACAATGCATATAAAAAACCCATTGGGAGGGCTTGTATGTATGATAATGATATTATAATAAGTCTCTCTATGTCATAAGTTTAGGTCAGTTCTTTACTATTACTGCACAGGTGCCTACTTAGGCAAAGTCCTTTCTATTGTTTTGGGGTCCACATCCTGCTTGGGTATCCTGGTGGAGCTGCTTTCTGATTGGATGGCTATTGTAGTTTTGTCTGAGACTAAATGGATGTGGTTGTGGTTGAGTGCATGGACACACCTGTCTCCGTGGGAAATATGAGGAATGGATCTGGGGCAGTGGCTACCTAGAGGCAGTGGCTGGGATCCCATCACATGGACATGCCTGCTGTTTCTGTGAGAAATATGAGTTCATGGACTTACCTGTTGTTTTCGTGAGCAGTGAGGCATACATGAGGAAGTTAGGTTATTGAGTTGGGGTGGTGGGGCAGTGACTACATAGGGGCAGTGGGCCTGCTGTTCAGTAGGGTCTATGATTGCATCTGGGGGCTTGTCATGTGGTTAAAATTAGATTATGTGGTTAAATCAGAGGATGCCTATTTAGTGAGGCCCATAAGGAAGTAAGGATATTGGAACTGCAGGCAGTTTAATTAGGATTCTATCACAAGGTCTAGGTGCTCTTGGTTGGGGAAGTCACTTAACCCCTCTGGGCCTCAGTTTGCTCACCTGTAAAATTAGCAGGTTAGACTAGATGACCATCTATAAAATTTCTACTAGTCGAGGGTGTTCTGGCAAATAACGACTGGTTTTCCAGAAAAAAAGCACTCCTGATACATTTTTAAGTTTGCTTTGCATTATAAACATTTTATCCATCACTCTCTTAAATCTAGACAATTAACAAACAATAACTCAATCCCTGATTTGTAGTATGTGCTGATTTCTATGGTGTAAATGCTAACACTGATATTTAACAATCAGCTTCAGCACACCTACTGCTTGTGGCTCTGAACCTATGATCCTGTGGACTTCTTCTTGCTAACCTGTCATCTTGGGACTTTGCCCCATTTGCCTGATTGGCACTGTTCCAACCTGGCTGTAAAATTTTGCTTTTTTCCTATCCCTTTTCCTGCCCTTAGTATTAACAGGAAAAACATCACTAATTTCCAGAAGCCCCAGTCCTCAAGGCTGTGATGAACAGTATTTCAACTTGCCTATCAGGGCTTAAAGGACATATAACTGTGGATTTCAGCAAATGGTTGAGTAATTAATATAAGAAAACTCCAGGCAGGGTGGTGACCAAACAGTAGTGGGCCAACCTAGGAGTTAGATGTACAAGTACCTAGGACCCTGTGGTTGACTTTTTAGGATAGACATTGGTGAACTGTAATGTGTCCAGAGAAGGCCTGCTAGGGTGATTATTGAAGACTTTGCCATAAATAGGTTTTTCCAAAGAATTAAAGATTTTTTAGCCTGGAAAATTCAATTTTATTCAATAAATTCAAATTCAATAAACATTAATTTGTCCTTATCTTTTGAAGTCTAACTCCAAAGCCTTTCTTGACCCTGCCAAGAGGAATATATCTTTCCCTCTCACCCTAAACTTTCTCCAAACTGACCTGTGATTTTTGTTTGCATGACAGACTTTTTATGAAGGAACTGTCTTAACCAATGTAGATCCCAGTAGTTGCTCCCCAATTTACAGTCTTAGAGCTGAGATGCCTGTAGTCTCCTGCTGCTGGGGAGTCATTTGAGTCTTGGAGTTCTGAGCTGCAATATTGCTAAACACAATTCAGTGTCCACACTAATCCAGCACCAATATGACGAGCCAACTGGCTGCCTCAGAAGGGGCAAGCTAGAAAGAGAGTAGGTCAAAACTACCATGAAAACCGGAAGTGGGATGGTATCAGTGGGCACCCCTGCACTTCCGGCCTCAGAGAGATAGGGAGAACCAGTCACAAAAAACCAACCATACAAGCAGTAACCTTACAGTTTTAGAGAGTTGCTTAGGAGTTAAGACTCCTGTGTGCTCAGGGCCATATACCAGAATTTGTCCGAAGGAGATTGGAGCCGTGTCTCCCTGATTTCAAGATCAGCTCATATTCCATTGCTCCCCTCTGAATTCCTCCTTAAAGAGAATTTATTATTGACACCTCATACTGGGCACGTATTTACTTATCTGTTTACATATTGTGTCGATGAAATGGAATGTAAACTCCCAGATGGTACAATACTTTGACAATCAGGCAGTCAAGAAACCTTTATTAAATACCTACTATATGTCAGGTGCTATGCTATGCACTGGGGATGGGGATACAATAAGGGTAAAAAAAATAGTCCCTGCTCTCAAGGAGCTTACAGTCTAATAATTAATAACCATTAACATAGTATGCTTATTGAATTTAATGTTTAAATCATGGAGGACCAAGAAGATTGGGCACAAAGGGGTCTTGCTTCCATTAGAAGACTTCCCAGGTATAACAACATCTGTCTCAAAGCAGGGAACTTTGCTAGAAATTGATTATTCAGTGCCCCATGCTTTCATGAGGGGCAGAGTTTGTGAGAGCTTGGGAGAAGAGAAACACTGGGCTTCTGGTTTCCAGAATTGAAAGAGAAGACATGTGGTTTCGACTCTCTTCAGGGAGAGGTCTCTGAAAGGAAAGACTTGAAGAAGCTAACCTGGAGAGATTGCACCTCTGCCATGTCCGTATCTTTAGTTTACTACACCAGCGTTCTGGGGAATTTCCTCTTGGATGAAATCTAAGATCCTTTCTCTTGGTTAAACAGAGATTTCTTGTTCCCAGTAGGAGAGTTCGTTCACTCAGTGTATTGTCTGGCATATATTCTCATATGTATTTCTATGATTTCTGCTTGCTGTTGGTTTGAATGAATGAATTTATTTGCTGTTTGTTATATGTATTCATGGTGGAAATGAACCTTGGATATATAGCTTGGGGAACTCTCTTCTGCTTAAAAGACAATGATTAATATCTCAGCTTGAACCTAAAAATTATATTCCATAGGCTAACACTATTGGGGCGGGGGGAGACAAGAGGCGCATAATTCTAGCCCAGCATCTCCTCTCTCTGAGGAGAATAGAGTAGTCAATCCCTGGTCCCAAGATCTTTCTCCCCTCATGGCCAGAATAAAATCTCTTTTAGAGAAGGGTGAGGAGACTCTAGAAATATCCATGCATTCCTCCCTCTAAGCCACATCTAGATAGACCCATGCACATAACCTACATGGGCAAAACACAACACACATACTTCCCTTATTCAGGTCAAAGATGTCAGAGCCCAAAGTTACTTTAAAGTTCATCTTGTCCAAGAGCCTCATTTTTCAGGTGCGAAAAAAAATGAGGGACAGAGAAGTGGCTTGTTCAAGGTGACACAGTTGACAAGTTGACAAGACAAGATCCCAGGGATTCTACCTCTCAGGTCAATGTTCTTTTCATTTCATTAGGCTGTCTGACATAGGTGGAATGGAAGCTGTGGAGAGAAAGGTCTGTGAGTAACATTTAGAAAATAAATCTTCTAAGATGGGAGAACTGCATATGCGAGGTGTATGTTGAAGACAATATTTTTCTCCCTGTTGATTATCAGCTTTTGGTGATGTGTTTATATTAGCATTGACTGAGTTCAAAAGAATTTCAACCAACCTAATTAAGACAGAGCCACCTACAATGCATTTTCATTAAAATTTTCTTAAAATGCATTTATGTTCCATGGAGTGGTACATCTATTTTTGAGTTGGATATCAGTTAAACTTTTCTTTAATGGTATAATGTCTTTATTGGGGAACATAACCAGATCCAGATGGCAAAATTTTCTCTAAGCAATGTTTGTTGAGACAGCTATTTATAATTCATATACTTTGCCCAAAAGTCTCAGTGCAACCAAAGCACCCAAGGTCTATCTTCTTCCATCTTAAATTTATAGAACTAACACTCTCTATGGCTCACAACCTTGTGATCTGTTAGGGTTGTGATGAACAATGTTTTCAGTCATGTTTAGCTCTTTTTTTTAAACCTTGATGCCTCTAAATCTGGAACAGAATGAAGTTCACCCCTACCCCAACCTCATTTTTTCTAGCATTTCCTTGGAAACCATTACATGCATAAAGTTTAGATACTTATGTGACAGCTGTTTTTTTTTCCTTTGTGGCCTCTTCCCTGGTGCTCTTGGGTTGTGTACCTTAAATGCTATTACCCTTAAACCTATAGGAAGCATGTGTGTCCTTTTGTAACTGTCCAGCAAAGAAGTGGGATACCAGACAATGGAATTTGTCTTATGAGATTCATGTATGAATGCATAGCATACTTAATTATCAACTTAGATTTTTAAAAATAAATGTACAGAAGATGGAAATGAGGCCAGATGAGAGAGAATAAATATGGTATGTTCCCATAAAAATAGTGTCCAGAGTGCTAAAGCTCAGAATGAGCTGGGATCGGTGAGGGAAGTGAAAGACAACTAAAAAAAAAAGGTTCTCAAAGGTATTCTGAGAAAGGAGGATCAAAGAAGGGATGGTACTTTTTCTTGGAGTGAATGGAATTGTGATAACTGACAACAGAGAGAATGAAGGACTGCTCTGTTCTTATTTTGCTTCTTTTTTGTATGCCAATGAGGCAACTAGGTATTACAGCAGATAGAGTATTAGGCCCGTAGTTAGGAAGATTCATCTTTCTGAGTTAAAATTTGGCCTCAGGTACTTACTAGCTGTGTGACCCTGGACAAGTCACTTAACCCTGTTTGTCTCAGTTTCATCATTTATAAAATGATCTGGACAAGAAAATGGCAAATCATTTCAGTATCTTTGACAAGAAAACTTCGAATGGGATTACAAAGAGTCAGACATGACTGAAAACAACTGAACATAAACATTTCTCTTCCCAGGAGAATGACCCTTGCACTGAACATAACAGAACAAAAATAACACAGGAAACTGATACTCAAATTAAGTAGGGAGGCAATAAGAGAGAACCTAAGTATTTTTGATGAATTCAAGTCATCTGGTCCAGATGAACTACATCTTTGGACACTAGCAGATGTGATGGCTTGACCAAAAGCTTTAAAGATCATGGAGGATGGTGGAGCCAAGATGTCAGATTAAGGACAGCCACTCAGATGAACTCTCCCAACATTCTCTTCCAAACAACTTTAAAATAATTCCTCAAATCAAATTTTGGAGCAGCAGAGTGAACAAAAGGTCCAGGTAAGAAATTTTCTTACCTAAGAAAACCTAAGAGGTCAGCAGGAGAGATCTATGACACAGATATGGAGGCTGGTTCAGAGCCCATGGCAGCAAGCAGCAGCAGCAGCAGCTTCTTTGGGAACTCCTAGCCCAGAGATGGTAAGGAGACTGGGCAACAGGTCAGAAAGAGATTACTAGGGAGCCTTTGTTGGCACTAGATAAAGCTGGTGCTGATTGGCAATCCTATTGCCCATATACATCTCTGGGCTACTATTCCAGGGCAGAAAGAAGGATTGGTGGTCAATAACAAAGGAACAGGGACTCTGATCATAGTTCCAAGGTGAAGAGGAGTGCTAGTATGTGCAGCTGCAAAAGCACAGGGACCCTTCCTGGGTAAAGACTAGAGCAGATGAGGAGAACAGTGACCTTACCTTTCCCTGAATCATGCCATCTTGGAAGCACTAAAAACTTATACATTTCTCAGAACTAGCTCTGAAAACAATAGCACAAAAAGCCTGAAGCTTGAAATAGTGCCTTTAGATCCCTAGGTAAGGAGAGTCCAACTTTAACACAATTTCAAAAAGAAATATGCTGGAAAAATGAGCTAACAATAAGAATTTGACCCTAAAAACTATGGTGGCAGAGAAGACCAAGAATAAACTCAGAAGAAAACAACAATGTGAAACCAGCTGCAAGCAAAACCTCAAAGAAAAATGCTAATTGGATACAACCTCAACAAGAATTCCTGGAAGCACTGAAGAAAGAGGTAAGAGTAGAAGAGGAAAAAATGGGAAAAGAAATGAGAGTTGTACAAGAAAATTATGAAAAGAGAATTAATAGCTTGGTAAAAGAGACACAAAAAATATTGAAGAAAATACCTTAAAAAAATCAGAATTTGCCTAAAGAGGAACAAAAACTCACTGAAGAAAAGAACTCCTTAAAATATGGAATTGGACAAATGGAAGAAGAGGTAAAAAAAATCTCACTGAAGAAAATGCTTTCCTAAAAATTAGAACTATGCAAGTGGAAGTCAATGACTCTACGAGACATCAAGAAACAATAAAACAAAGTCAAAAGAATGAAAAAAATATATATGAAAATGTGAAATAGGGAATAAAATAGAAGACTTTCAAACTTTCCTGATAAAAAGACCAGAGTTGAATAGAAAATTTAACATTCAAACACAAGACTCAAGAGAAATATTAAATATAAACACAAAAGAGTAATCATAAGGGACTCAGTAAAGTTAAGCTGCTTACATTCCTATATGGGAAGATAATACGCATAACTCCTAAGAACTTTGTCATCATTAGGGAAGTTAAAAGGAGTTTACTTAGACAGAATGTGAGTCAATTATGTTGGAATAATCTCCCAAAAAAATGAAGAGAAAGAGGGATACACTACAAGGAGGGGGAAGGGAGAGGTAGAATGAGGTAAATTTCCTCACATAAAAGAGTCAGACAAGGAAAGGCTTTTACAATGAAGAGAGAAGAATATATATACATATTTAGTCATGTATAGAAATGTAACTTACCCAATAGGGAAATAAGAGGGGAAAAAATATAAGACAGATAGGGAGGGGTAGGATGATAAAGGGAGGGTGGGTCAAGGGAGGCAGGGGTCAGAAGCAAAACACCTTTTTGAGGAGGGACAGGAGAGAGGGAGAGGTGGAGAGAGGGAGGGAGGGAGGGAGAGAGAGAGAGAGAGAGAGAGAGGAATAAATAGAAGAAAATAGTATGGAGGGAAATATGCAGTTAGTAATCATAACTACAAATGTGAATGGGATGAGCTTATCCGTAAAAAAGAAGTGGATAGCAGAATGGATTTTCTACCAGAATCCACTACAAATTGAAAGACATACATAGAGTTAAAATAAAGGTCTGGAGCAGAATCTATTATGCTGTAGCTGAAGTAAAAAAGACAAAGGTAGCAGTCATGATGTCAGACAAAGCAAAAGCAAAAATATATCTAATTAAAAGAGATAAACAGGGAAACTACATTTTGCTAAAAAGGTACCGTAGAAAATAGGGGGGTGGGGTGGCCAGGTAGCACTGTGAGTAAGAGTGTCCTCCCTAGCGTCGGGAGACCTGGGATTGGTTCTGGCCTCAGATACTTGGCACCCACACACAAAAAAAATAACTAACTGGCCGTGTAACTTTGAGCAAGTTTCTTAACCCCGATTGCTTAAAAAAAAAAGAAGAAGAAAAGAAAAGAAAATAGGGGCCCTTATGTGGTGCAGTGGATAGAGTGCTGGATCTGAAGTCAGGAAGACTCATCTTTCTGAATTCAAATCTAGCTTCAGCCACTACTTATTAGCTATGTGACCTTGTGCAAGTCATTTGAACTTGCTTACCTTTGTTCCTCATCTGTAAAATGAGCTAGATAAGGAAATGGCAAACCATTCCAGCATCTTTACCAAGGAAACACTAAAAGTGGTCACAAAGAATCAGACAGGACTGAAAAGACTGAACAACAGCAAATGACATAACAACAACCATAGAAAACGAAGCAATATAAACAATTTTTACTGCAAGTTTTGAGCAAGGCCTCACTCTTAAATTTATAGGCCTCACACTTAAATTTATAAAATTAAACAATTAAAAATTTGAGTCAAATTTATAAAAAATAAGAGCCATTTTCTAATTGATAAATGGTCAAAGGACATAAACAAGCAATTTTCAGAAGTATTCAAACCTTTCTATAGTTATATAAAAAAGTTCTCAATCACTATTGATTAGAGCAATGCAAATTAGAACAACTCTGAGGTAACACCTTACACCTATCAGCAATGATAAATGCTGGATGAGATAAAGGAAAAATAGGTACAGTAATGAACTGCTGGTGGAGTAATGAACTGGTGCAACCATTCTGGACAACAATTTGAAACTATGCCCAAAGGGCTATGAAACTGTGCGTACCTTTTGACCCAGCAATACCACTTCTCCATCTGTCTCCCAAAGAGATGAAAGAAAAAGAAAAAAAACCCGCATAAATATTTATAGCAGCTCTTTTTGTGGTGGCAAAGAATTGGAAATTGAGGGGATGCTCATCAATTGGGGAATTCTTGAACAAGTTGTGATGTATGATTGTGATAAAATACTCTTGTGCTATAAGAAATGAAGAGGAGGGTGGTTTAAAAAAAAACAACAAAAAACGAACCATAGCAAGTCCTATATGAACTGATGCAAAGTGAAATAAGAAGAACCAGGAAATCATTATGGGAAGTAATAGCAATATTGTATGATTATCAACTGTGAAAGACTTGCCTACTTTAATCAATACAATGATCCAAGACAACTCCAAAGCACTCATGATGAAAAATGACATACACCTCCAGAGAGAGAACTGATGAACTCTTAGTGCAGATTGAAGTATAATTTTCTCACTTTCTTTATTTTTCTTGCTTTTTTGAAAAATATGGCTAATATGGAAATATGGTTTGCATGATTCCACATACATAATTGATATTTTATTGCTTGTCTTTTCAGTGAGTGAGGGAGTGGGTTGGAGGGAGGGACAGAGGTTGGAACTTAAAATATAAAAAGAAGAAAATGTTATAAATAAATTAAAAATAATAATTAGAAATTTTTCATGTAAAAAAAACATAGAAAATGGAAGAGGTGCCACAAGATTGGAGAAGGGCAGATGCCTCAATTTTCAAAAAAGAGAAGAAAATAGAATTTGTTAATTATAGTCTAGTGAGCTTGACTTAGCTCCCTGGGAAAAATCTAGAGTAGATCATTAAAGAGGTGGGAGGTAAACATTTGGAAAGGGAAGGGGTGATTAGCAAGGGCCAACATGGCTTCATCAAGAGCAGATCATTTCAGATTCTTTTTCAACCGGACAAGGAGAAGGCTGTGGAGGTAGTCTATCAAGATTTCAGCAAAACTTTTTCCTTTTAACATGAATTTTAAAAATTCTGACCTTTTTACTTGCATTTCACAAACCTATCCTTACCCCATCTCCCTTCCATAGAGCAATGCCTTGTAACAAAGAAGAAAAAGGAAAGAAAAAAATAGCAGTTGAATAAAACTAACCAATTATTGTAAAGAATCTGAAATTTTATTTAGTGCTCTATACTCATAGTCTTCTAACTTTGCAAAGAATCAGTACCTTCTCATTTCTCTTCTTTTGGGTTAAAATTTGTTTTTTTACATTTTTGCAGGAATCTGTTTTGAATGTTTTGTTTTTGCTATTTTATATTGTTAAAGTAATTGTGAGTGTTATTTTTCTGATTTGGTTTATTTCATTTTGCATCTCTGTATGCATTATATTCATAGTTTCTTATAGAATAACAATATTCTAGTAATGCACGTACTACAACTTGCTTAGCCATTTCCCAATTCATGGATGTCAAACTTGTTTCCAGTTCTTTGCTTCTATAGAAAGAGCTGCCTTAAATATTTTACTTTTTGTCATTTGCCTCCTTGGTATATTTGGAAAGCATATACATACATACATACACGCAAAGGGTAATCTCTAGTTCAAAAAGTATGGACATTTCAGTTACTTTCTTTGCATAACTCCAAATTACTTTCCAAAACAGTTGGACCAGTTTTATATTAGTGTGCTCATTTTTCCACAACCCTTAAAATATTAATTATCCTCATTTTTTGGTCATCTTTTCCAATTTATTGGGCATGAGGTCAAGACTGCAATATTTTTTTTGATTGATGTTGCTGCTTTCATTAGTTACCTCTCCTGCCTCCCCCCATTCCTCCATACCTTTTCACTGAAATATGGTTTTCCCTAAAGGTGTAAAGTTATCACTTGATTAACCTGGTGGTAGGGCAAGGCTCTCTGGAGGCAGTCTCCTGGTGTCCTCTGCCTATGGTGTCCTGATCACTTAAGGGCATAAGAAGGCCTATTCATACATTGTCTAAACCCTTCAAACTTAGTAGATGTCCCTAGACCACTGGAATCACCATATTCTTCCATGCTGATGAGAAACATTTCCATATGAAGGACGAGGAAAGACTTCTCTACCAAAGCTAATTACTACTGTATCCTTGTTAATTATTTAATGACCTATGAGTACATCATTATATCTCAACATTCAACCTCAATTAATAACATGCTGGCTTTAGGCTTGCTACTAACAGTGATTTGATGCATTTTTTTAATATGGTTGCTTTTAAAATCTTTTGAAAATTGTTTTATATATCCTCTTGACCACTTAGGTATTAAAAATGGCTTTTGCTCATATGTATATTTCTGTCAGTTGTCTATATCTATGTATCTATATCTTGTATATCATGCCCTTATCATAAATAATTAATCCAAAAGGTTTTTTTTCCCAGTCAACCTCTTCCCTTCTATTCCATAGTTGCATTAATTTCTATAATGAAAAAAACTTTCCTATTTCATGTAATCAAATTGCTATATCTTTTATAATCACTGCTATCTTTCCTGTGGTCAAGAATTTATTACCTTATTATTGCTATAAAAGGTTCTCTGGTCTTCTAAATTTTTTAATGGTATGATTTTTTTATATCCAGGTCATATAGTATTATAATATATTACACAAGTTAGTATTTCAAATCTAATTTGTATGATACTGTTTTCCATTTTTGCCAGGTTCATGTCAAATAGAATTCTTTCCTAGATAATATA
The DNA here is from genome assembly GCF_028583685.1 of Petaurus breviceps papuanus. Classification (NCBI taxonomy): domain Eukaryota; kingdom Metazoa; phylum Chordata; class Mammalia; order Diprotodontia; family Petauridae; genus Petaurus; species Petaurus breviceps. The sequence goes on from NW_027186350.1 coordinate 820,118, forward strand.
TGTTTTAGGGTTTAGGGAACACTGAACTATTGAGTTCAATTATTTCTGGTTCTTCTTTGTCTACTCTATTCCATTTATCTATTTTCCTATTCTTCACCAGTAAAGTTTTGATGATTACTTCTTTAGAATACAGTTTGTAATCACAGTTAGAAGTGATATTCCCCCATTATTCTTACTTTTCCTCCATTATTTCTTGAAATTCCAGACTTTTTCTTCTAAATGAATTTGGTTATTATTTAGTATAACTGTTAAATATTCCATTGGTAGTTTGATTGTTATAACACAAAATCTGTAAATAAATTTTGTAGTACTGTTCAACCGTGCTCACTGAGCATTACTCTAGTTATTTAAGCTGGTTTAAAAAAATTTCTCTAAATAGCATTTACTAATTGTAGCTGTATAGATAGTGTGGTGAGATGAACCAGTGCCAGCAAACCTCTCCTCCTTTTAAATCCATCTTGTAGTCCCTGAGATCCACTATACTCCCACACCATAATAAGTAATTCACAAAAGAAGCCTTTGGAAAAACGATTTTCATGAACTTTGTTATTTTTTGGGAAGATTTCCCTTCAGCATTGTTCCAATTAAAGGTGCATATTGACCTTTTTCACAAGCCTTGCTTGTGACATACACTAACTTCTGATGTTGGGAAAAATCACTGGACTTCTCCATCTTCTGGCAACTCTGAGTAACAGAGAAGGTCCTGACCTTTAATGGTTGAGGCCCCTACGTTTAGGCCCCTACCCCTTTCCATCCAAAGGATGTGTGAACTGATAGACTAGATAGAAAATATTTTGTGGATTTCCTAATTGTTTTGAATGGCCATCTCTGTTGTTCCCTTCTGAGTTTTGTTGTTTCTATGTAGAAATGCTGATAATTTTTGTGGGTTTATTTTATAACCTGCTACTTTGCTGAAGCTATTAATTGCCTCAATTAGTTTCTTGGCTGATTTCCTAGCATTTTCAAAGTAAACCATGTCATCAGAAAATAGGGATAATTTTTTTTCCTTTTCTGTCTATCTTTATACCTTTAATCTCTTTCTCTTGTCATTGTTTAGCAAAGCACTTAATGAAGTATCTGAGACTTCACATGGAGGAAATTGGGAGATGTGGATTTGCTGATAATATAATTAGATAGATTAAAATCAGAAGTGATTTGATGGCCATACTCAAAGAGTTGTTAATGATTTGGTGTCGACATAGCAAGGGGGCTCTGATTGAAACATTCCAAAGATCTGTTCCTTTTTATGAATTATTTCTATAAAATCATTGATGCAATGCTTATCAAATTAGTGTATGACATAAAGCTGGGAGGAAGTTAACACATTGGAAGGCATAGTCAGGATCCAAAAAGTTCTGTGTCATTGGGCTGACTCTACTAAAGGGAGTTCAAGAAGGATAATTTGGGTCTAAATTTTAGGTCCAGAAAATTAACAAATATAAAATAAGGGAGGCATAGTTAGAAGTTTTCTGAGAAAAAATCTGGGTTTTTTATGAACAGCATTGTCAGCCTAAGTCATCGGTCAAAAAAATCTCAATCAGATTTGAGTTGCTTGGAGCCAGGCAGAGGTGACAGGCCCTCTGTCCTCTGCCTGAATCTGACTTCATCTGGAGTATTGTCATCAGTCTGGTTCCATTTATAAGCAGGAGAGTCTCCACTCAGAGGAGGGAAAGTAGGCTGGTGAAGGGCCCTGTGAAGAGTTGATGTCATATGAGAAGTAATTGAAAGAATTAAGGTTGTTTTGCCTAGAAATATATGTGTGTTTGGATGTGGGGGTAGGTGTGTGGATGTGTTCCGTGTGTGTTTGTGTGCATATGCAAGAGGAATGAGGATGTGGGGAGAGGGAGTGTGTGTGTGTACTGTGTATGAGTATGTAGTGTGTATGTTGGGGTGGTATGAGTAGATAGGAGGATGGTACTTATCTTCATGAGGGATTAGAATTATGCAACTTTGTCTCATCAAGAAGAATCAGGAACAATAGTCAGTTAAAAGAGTTAAATTTAGGCTTGATGTCAGGAAAATTGTTAATTAGAGCTATGCAAACATGGGCTATGTTGCCTGGATAGGTGCTAACCTCCCTTTCACAGGAGCCCTATCTTGTCCAGCATGTTGGATATAGATCCCTTTGGGGTATGGGTTGGACTGGATAAATCACTTCCCAATTCTTTGTTTCTGAGTGCAATATTTGAGTTATCCCATAGGATCATAGATTTGGAACTGTGAGAGACTTCAGAAGTGATAGTCTGTCAATAAGCATTTATTAAAGTGCTCACTGTGTGTCAGGCACTATGTTAAATGAAAGAAAGGCAAAAACATGATTCCTTTTCTCAAGAATCTCACATTCCAATAAGGGGAACAACAATTAAATATCCATGTACATATAAAATGCCCACACATATGTATATATACATACATGTATGTGTATGTTGTGTAGATAGAAAATAATCTCAGAGGGAAGGACTGGGGAGGGGTAAGGGACTGGGAAAGACCTGTACAAAATGGGATTTGAACTGAGTCTTAAAGGAAACTAGGGAAGGTAAAAGACAGAGGTGAGAAAAGAGAATATTCCAGACAAGGGGACTGTCACTGCAAAGACCCAGAAACAGGTCCAGTCTGTGAGGAACAGAGAGTAGGCTAGTATAGATGGACCTCATTAAAGTGCATTGTGGGAAGGAAAGGAGAAGAAAACTGGAAAGGTAGGAGGAGCCAGGATATGAGGAGGTTTCAGTATAAGCACAGGGTTTTATATCTGATCCTGGAGGTAATATCTAGTTTTGACTATGGGCCTGATGTGGTCTGACCTACACTTTAGGAATAATCACTTTTTCAGCTGAGTGGTGGATGAATCAGAGTTGGGAGAGTCTTGGATCAGGGACATGAAAAATTATCCCGCCGATATATTCCAGGTAATAAAGTAATAAAGGCCTAAATGATGGTGCTGTCTGTGTGAGGATGCACATGAGAGATTTTTTTTGTGTGTCTTTTTGGAGGGGGAAGGCAGGCAATTGGGGTTAAGTGACTTGCCCAAGGTCACACGCCTAGTAAGTGTTAAGTGTCTGAGGCCAAATTTGAACTCATGTCCTCCTGACTCTAAGGCCGGTGCTCTATTCACTGCGCCACCTACCTACCCACTATAAGAAATGTTTTGAAGACAAAAATGACAAGATTAGGCTACAGGCTCAATCTGTGGGGTGAATGGAAGTGAGGAATCAAGAATGACACCTCAAGTGTAAGCTTGGATGACCAGGAAGTCGTCCTTGAGAGTAACGGGAAAGTGGGAAAGATGGGAGGGTTTGGGAGAAAAGACAATGGATTCTGTTTTAGAATTTGAAACTTTCTCTACTTTCTTAAATTCTGGCATTTTTCACTTTTATGGGACATCCCTTCTGAGTCATCCAAGAGTCAGTTGATGATATGGGACTCCAGTTCAGGAGAGTTGCTAGGACTGGATATATGTATCAGAGAATCATCTTCATAAGAATGATCATTGGAATCAAAGAATGTGATGTGATAACCAAGTGAGATAATATAAAGGAAGAAGAAGAGGGTGGTGCCATAGGACTGTAAAATCATGGAGGTGGGACTTTCTTCCATTGGAAGAAACTTTAGGGATCATCTAGTCCAACCCTTTCATTTTACACATGGGAAAACTGAGGCCCAGAGAGGTGAAAAGACCTTGCCTACAGTCACAAAATAGTAAATATATAACAATATTAGGACCCAAACTTGGACTCAAGCTTTGATTATATATCTAATTCTACTCTGCATAAGGGATTCCCTAACTTGATTTTTCTCTTCTTTCTCTTGCCACAGGAAATGCTGAAGGATGAGGTGCGCACGCTTACTTACAGAAACTCCATGTATCACAATAAGCACGTGTTTAAGGACAAGGTGGTGCTGGACGTTGGGAGTGGCACGGGCATCCTCTCTATGTTTGCTGCTAAGGCAGGGGCCAAGAAGGTGTATGGGGTAAGGACATCATTTTTTTCTCACTTTGGGCGTTTTGGAAAATGGGCCCCAGATACTGTCTCTTTTTTTCCAATCCAATCTAACTTTGCCAATCCCCACAAACAAACATGCAAACACAAATATAGTCCTTGGTGCTTCATACCTTCAACATACCCCTCAAAGGAAGCAAGAAATCCTGAGCTGTAGGAAAGATTTGGAGGGACCATCGCCCAACTAGTGACAGACTTCTATAGGAGTAATTGCTCATATCTCTGTAGAGCCTTAAGATAGGTAACTGAGCAGTACAGTAGATAGAACACTGGATTCAGATCTGCTAGTCACTAGTTGTGTGACTTTGGGCAAATTGCTTCACTTCTTGGAGAGTTTCCTCATCTGAAATATAAAGGGATTGGAGCAGAGGACTTCTTCTAGTCCTGGGAGACATGAAATAATATAATAAAGTGAATCTTGTGAAATATGAAATCTAACTCTTGTGAAGTATGAAATAATGTAATACTAAGAACAGTAGCTAGCATCTATACAGTGCTTTAATATTTGCAAAGTATTTTATGTATTTTAACAACCCTGTGAGGTAGGTAATATCCATATCCCCATTTTGTGGATTAGGAAACCGAGACCAAGAGAAATTCAGTGACTTGCCCAAGGTGACACGGCTAGTTTAGAGTCTGAGGCAGGATTTGAATTCAGATCTGACTTCTGTCCCAGTGCTCTATCTCCTATACCACCTAATTTTCTATGAAAAGATACTTGATATGATGGCACATGGATAGCCTGTCTCAATTTGCTTGCCTTCTCAATGAGGGGGTGGGGTAGGAAGAGAGGGAATTTGGAACTGTTTTAAAAATGAGTGTTGAAAATTGTTTTTACATGTAACTGAGGAAAAAAATACTAAATAAAAAAATATTTGATAAAAGCTTCATTTTCCCCATTAGATGGATGTAAAAAGTAATATTTAGAAAGGGAAAGTGAGTTGCCTAGGGACCAGGGTTAATAAAGACAAGTGTCAGAACCAAAATGGAAACCTAGGTTTCCTGACTCCAATCTGGTGTTGTCTCCAACACATTCTGCTGCATTCTAGGATGCCTGGGTCACGCTGCAGAACAGTTAGGAAATCAGGCCACTGACGTCCTCTCTCTTTCCTGGAAAATACTGACATTTATACACACCCCAAAGTGCTTCCACACCCATTATTTTACTAGATGCCCCCACAAAACTCCTGTGAATTAGATAGAAGTAAACATTTGATTACATCATTCTTCTACTCCCTTCCCTTTCCACCTCCCCCAAATTTAAGTGGCTTCTCATTACCTACAGAAAAAGTATAATATATGATCTCATCACTCTACTTTAAAAAAATCGATGACTTTCTATTATCCACTGAATGAAGCTGGAGTATCTCTTCCTGGCATTTAAGTATCCCTCACAAGCAGTCTCCAACCTAACTTTCCAGCATTATTTCACACTATATATTCTATATTACCAAACTGATTTGCCATAATATAATATAATAAAGTAAATCTTGGGAAATATGAATTCTCAATCTTGTAAGGTATGAAGTAATGTAATACTAATGAAAGTAGCTAGTATTTATTATACTGCCTTCAGATTTGCAAGGTGTTTTACATCTCTCTCAATTGATCCTCACAGCAATCCTGTGAGGTAGGTGCTATATTATCCCCATTTTACAGATGAGGAAACTGAGGCCGAGTGACCTGCCTATCACCCATTCTTGTCCTAACCTCTCCCATTCTGTGCTGTTCCTAGCCGTCATCCTTCAGGTTTGCAATAGAAGACTTCCACAACAACTCTACGGTCCAAAGTTCCTCCCTTCCCTCAAGATCCTCCTCAGATTTTATCTCCATTATGTAGCCTTCCCTGGCCCTCCCTCTCCTTCCAGATGAAAGGGATTTCTTCCTCAGCCACACTTTGCTTGACACTTCCCTTTTCTTCTCTTTGTATCATAGTTTTTTGTGTACATATTCCCTGTATTAGAAGGTAAGCTCCTTGAGAAAAGGATCTATGCTGCCTTTGTCTTTGTATCTTCAATGCCTTGTACACAGGAAGTACTTAAGAAGTGTTTCTTGAATGGATTTGAGTGGATATAGGGAAAATAATTGGTCCAAGGGCACTGGCAGGGTGAGTAGTAGAAGGAAGATTACTGACCACTTTCCTTCCCCTTCCCTCCTTCCTTCTTGCCTGTCTGTTTCCCTCCCTCTCTCCTTTTTTTTTTGAGAATTTTGCAGAGACCCGCACAGAGTATATAATGTTTACATGAAGTAATTATTATTTATGCTTAAAATGCAAGAAGTTCTCTCTCCTAAAAGGTGAAAGGTATAAGCATTTATATAGTAGCTACTATGTGCCAGATATTGTGTTAAGTGCTTTTTATAAATGTCATAAAAAAAACCCTGCAAGGATTCCTTAGTTGAAGAAACTAAGATAGAAGTTAAGTGACTTGCCCAGGGTCATGCACCTAGTAAGTATCTGAGGTTGGATTTGAACTCAGGACTCTTGACTCCAAGTCTAGCACTCTATCCTCTGTGCCACTAGCTGACTCTATAGAGTAGAAGTAAAAGAAATGGGGCTCAAAGAATGTCTCTCCATTCCCAACACTTATTAGAGAGATAACTAAAGTGTTTTATTTTTCTTAAAAAAAGATAGAAGGGTTTCAATGTGGTAACAAAGAAGGAAAAAGCTTTGAAAAGACAGAGGGGAATCTTGATCTGTGTCAGGAAATTGAAGGTTGAAAGAGTATCAAAAGGGAAGAAGGAGCACTAAATATTGGTGGCCAAGTAAAATATATGAGACTTCCTGAAGAAGAGGAGGCTGGGTCCTCTGAAAAGGGAACATCTTTTTTTTTTTTTTTTTTTTTTTTTTTTTACAATGGGGTTAAGTAACTTGCTCAAGGTTACACGGCCAGGTGTTTCTGGGTGGGTGCTAAGTGTCTGAGCCCGGGATTCGATCTCCAGGTCTTCTCAACACTGGAGCCGGTGCTCTCACTCGCTGTGCTACCCGGCCGCCCCAAGGGAACATCTTCTTGTCCTCTAAGGAAAGGTGCTGCTGTTAAGTGAGAGACCATCAAAGCAAGGGAATAGAAGGAGAATTTTGTATTGATGGCTAGTGACTCTCTGATGAGGGATACTGATTTGTCCACCTGCTGAAAAAACAAGAGGGGTCTTTTCTCTTTCCTGGGGGCATGCATCCAGAACAAGAGGAAAAGCCCTCT
>NW_027186350.1:832667-832899 GCF_028583685.1 Petaurus breviceps papuanus
TCTTTCTTTCTTTCTTTCTTTCTCTTTCTCTCTATCTTTCTTTCTTTCTCTCTCTCTTCCTTCCTTCCTTCCTTCCTTTCTTCCTTCCTTTCTTTCTCTCTCTTTCTTTCTTTCTTTCTTTTTTTCTTTCTTCCTTCCTTCCTTCCTTCCTTCCTTCCTTCCTTCCTTCCTTCCTTCCTTCCTTCCTTTCTTTCTTTCTTTCTTTCTTTCTTTCTTTCTTTCTTTCTTTCTT
>NW_027186350.1:832909-844804 GCF_028583685.1 Petaurus breviceps papuanus
TTCTTTCTTTCTTTCTTTCTTTCTTTCTTTCTTTCTTTCTTTCTTTCCTTTCTTCCTTTCTTTCCCAAAGGTGTGGTAAGGTAAAGAAGATAGATATAGATTACCTACATTTAGCAAAGAATTTGCTATTCTTTTGGACAAAATGAAGGAAGAAATATTAAGGTGACATGGGTCAATTTGGAATTGGTTCAATAATTAGAACCTAAGAGCAGTCAGTCATTCATAATTCAAAATCAACTTGGAAGGAGAATTCTTGTGCAATGCCTTAAGAACTTGGCCTTTGTGCTGTCTAAAATTTTTATCAATGGCTTGCAAAAAGGCATAGATGTCACACTTATCAGATTTAAAGATGACACATAGCTGGGAGGGATTACTAATATGTTGGATAATAGAGTCACAAGCTAAAAAGATCTTGGCATGCTTCACTTTTGGGCTAAATCCAAGAAAATGAAATTTCATTGGGTTAAGTGTAAAGTCTTGTACTTGAGTTAAAAAAAAATCTGTTTCACAAGTATAAAATGGAGGCGGTGTGATCAGACCACTTCTGGAGTATTGTCTTCAGTCTTGGGCAACATATTTTAGGAAAGACATTGATAGATTGAAGAGAATCCAGAGGAGGGTGACTTGGATGGTGAAAGAACTTGAGATCATGCCATTTGGGATCAACTGCAAGAACTAAGGATGCTTAACCTGGAGAAGAATTCCAATCATTCTAATCTAATCCAATCAATCCATAGATACTCACTATGTGCCAGGTACCTAGCAAAATGCTGGGGATACAAAGTCAAAAGTACAAGACTTTCTTCCTCAGGGAGCTTCTATGGGGAAGAAAATATATACATATGTAATAGCAATAATTACATACAGAATATATGCAAAATGAATACAAAAAGTCTTGAGAAGGGCAATACAATAGGTATTTATTAAGTACTATTTATGTTTAAGGCACTGTGCTAAGAGAACACTGGGGTTATGAGGTCTAAATGAAAAGCAGTTCCTACTCACAAGGAGTTTACATAGCTGTCTTCACATTTTGGAAGGACCGTTGCACGCCAAAGGGTGCAACTTATTCTACTTTACTCTAAAGGGCTGATCTGGGAGCAATGGGTAGAAGTTGCAAAGAGGCTGCGATAGGCTTGTAAAGAAAAACCTCCCAATCAGAGCTATGAAAAGTGGAACAGGCAGCCTTAGGTATTAGCACTTCTAGCTAGAGGACTCTTTCAGGGCGAATTTATATGAGGGATTCCTTTTTAGGGGCTGGTTAGACTAGATGGCTTCTGGTCTCCCTTCTAACCGACCTCTGAGCTCCACGTTGTTCTGTGAGTCTATAGTGGTCGGTAGGAGGGAGATCATGCAACAGGGGAAGCTCAGCTAAATATGATGGAGCTGTTTGTTTGAAAAGCTGTTATTAAAAAAAGAGCGGAAGGGAAACAGATCGCCAAAAAAAAAAAAAAAAGCTACACAGAGTTAGGATAGCCTCACATAGCTGGAACATAATAGTGTAGGGGCTGTTCTTCAGCTCTTTGGCTGGAACTCCTAAGATGACTGTATTCAAGGAAGGGCAGGAAGTGTAGGACTTCACTGCTGAATTCTTGGATCCTTGCTACTCTAGAAGAGAGGGAGAGAATAGGAGGCCGAGACAGAGAAAGAAAAAGGAACAGAAACAGATTGTGATACTGGCTGAGACAGGGTGAAACCAAGCAGAAAAAAAAAAGAAACTGAAAGAGGCAGAGACAAAAAGAAAGAGAAGGGGAAGGGGAGAGAGACAGAGAGACAGACAGAGACAGAGACACAGAGAGAGAAACTCATAGAAATTTTACAAATCATTTATTCAGTGGTTCTCAAAGTGTGGTCAATGGAAAGCAGAGCATTCCTACTTTCAGGGAGTCCACAAGATCAAAACTATTTTCATAATAATGCTAAGATATTATTTGCCTTTTAAAATACTCTGCCCATTTTCAACTTCCTGTGTGAAGCAAGATTTTCTTTGAATATTGAAGCTCAAACAATATATCACAACAAAATGAATAAATAAGCAGTTATGAGAATCCAGCTATCTTTTATTAAGCTAGACATTAAAGAGATTTGCAAAAATATGTAAAACAATGCCACTCTTCCACTATTTTTTTTTGCTTTGGAAAATATGGCTATTTATCATAAATATATTTATGTTAACATGTAATAAGTTTGTTATTTTAAAATGAATTAATAAATAGATAGATATAGCCAAGGGTATGCTTTCCAGAATTTTTTTTGCACAACACATTTTTAATCTATATTATTAACATTTTGTCCATCATTTTCTAGACCAATGGGGTCAAACATTTGTACCACGACATTTGCCCTACACTTGAGTGCAACCTAAACTAGATTTAAAATGTAACTGGAAAATATTTAGAAACATAAATAAAAATACAATAGGACATGGATGATGTTAATATATGGTTATTTAAGTCAATATTCAGCAGCAGGTATCCTTATTTATGGTTTAGTGGTGTATTTCTATTTGAATGACACCACTGATCTAGACAATTAATAAAACAACATCAATCCTTGATTTATAGTTTTTACTGATATCTGAGGTATGTATAAATGCTTAAACTGAAAATTTAACAGTCAGTTCCAGCTGGTTCCAGCATACAACTAGATGTAGCCTACATAAGCAAAAGCTCTTTGGGGTCCTTAGAAACTTACAAGAGTGTAAAAGGGTCCCAAGAACAAGTTTGAGAACTTTTCATGTAGTTTAAAAGAAGGAAGGAAGGAGGGAAGGAAAAAGGATTTCAGAGCTAGAAGGGATCTCGGTGGCATATAGTCCAACCAGTACCTGAAAAGAAATCTCCTCTACCACATCTCCAGCAAGGGGTCATTCAGTCTTCCCTTGAAGACCTCCAGTGAGAGGGAGTTTTTTTCTTAGATAAGGTCTAAATTTATTTCTTTGTGACTTAAACACATTGCTCTTAGTTCTTCCTTCTCTGTGTTATTTATTATCACTATCATCCTTTAATCCCCCTTTCCCCAGCATAATTTAAGAACAAAACAAAACACTTTTTCTGTTGTCCTTAGCATTACCAACCTCTTTTCATTCTAGGATTAAGGCTCCATTTTCTTGCAAGTCCTTACTGTACTTTTGCATTCATTTGAAATTACTTGCCCTCCCTTCCATTTTCTTTACTTTCCTTCTTAAAGCTGGTTAATGAATTTTAAGTTGGTTGATGAGTTCCCTGCGCATTCATGTTGGACGTGCTATATACCTTTCCCTTTTCCTGATAATCAAAATCTCTTCAGAGGTGAGATCCTAAGGAAAAATAAAGACGCACAGACTAAAAATAGAGAGGCAGAGAGAGATACAGAGAGAGAGAGATACAGAGACAGAAAGACAGAGGCAGTGAGATGGAGGGGGGGGGGGAAGACACAGAGAAGGATATAGAAAGATACAGAGATACAGAGCCAGAGAGAAGCAAGGAAACAAGGAGAGAGATAGGCAAACAGAATAGGGTGAGAGTGTCATGTGGCAGCTTTATACAACACAGAACATTGGTGGGTTTTAGGTCCTAGTTGCATTGGAATTTAGCAATGTTTCCATAGCCCTGTATTGGCTACAGTTAAGACCTAGACCATAGCTGTGGACCCAGGCCTTGAATGGGATGTGATTCAGAACTGAGTGGCAGTGAAGGAATAGGGAATGAACCATTGCTACTATTAGAACGTGAAGGAAAAGTGAGCAGGTCTTCAGGAGACTTACTTTCTAGTCCTACTTGTCATGTGCTGTGGTGTTAGAATAATTGCTTTAGCCTCCCCAGTCTCACCTTCACTCCCTCGTCTGTCAAAGGAGGGGCTGGTACAAGATGAGCCATGAGCTCCCTCCCAGCTCTAACACTCTGCAGTTCATCTAACGCCTCTCTCCTTTGTCCCACTCTCCTTTTAGATCGAATGCTCCAGTATTTCTGACTACTCAGAGAAAATTATCAAGGCCAACCACTTGGACAACAGTAAGGCAACTCAGACTATCCCCTGGAACACGTGGAAGCAGTGGGTGCCCCTGATTTGGTTCTGTCATTTACACGTAATGATGGCCTTTCACCTTCAACTGGCTCTAGGGTATGGTGATGTGGTCAAGCACCCAGTCCCCTCACTAAGTGGCAGTAGTCCTTTCCTGAGATGGTAGGTAAAGGACAATGGCCTTTTCAGACCTAGCTCTGGTTCCAGAAGATTTTTGAATCTGTGGTATGAATTATATCCTTAGGTCTCTCACATCCCACCTGGCTGACCCTGGGAACCATTTATATTAATCATATTCCTATTTCTCCAAGAAGCAAGCCCAAGCCCATGTTTGCTTTTGCCATCTTCAGGGCTCTAGCTATAGATAGTCCAATGACTTTGTGGCAGATGTCGCCAATCCTGACTAGCCTCACTCCCAGAGTTCCACTTTCCTCCCATAGGAAAGGCCACCCAGTGGCTTAGAATGAGGAGGGTTTGCCCGGCCCATTGGATAGAAGTTTTCCAATTCAGCCCACTGATCATGTTCTTATGGTCTATAGTCCCTCTTGGTACTTTGAAGGTCTACACTAAACAGTCTTTGGTCAGGAAAAAAGGAAGGGGAAAGCATTTCATGGTTCCATAGTGAGAAAGCTTTGTCAGTCAGTCAGGCAGACAACAAGACTGAATTTAGCCCTGGCTCAGTGCAGACAGCTATTCTAGGACATATAAGGTTCTAAAAATGAAGAATAAAACACTGTCTCTGGCCTTGAAAGACAGCCTAATAAGGAGAGAAATGCGGTGATGGGACATACACAGAATCAAATGGAAATAAGATACATAAACTAATGTTCCAAGCTTCTAAGATTTATGATTTCATTGGTATAGATGTTCCCTCCAGATTTTAGTAACTTCATGAGTTGCTATGACTAAGAGAATGTTGTTGCCTCCTGTTCAAGCCTTTGGTGACAAGTGTCTCTGACCTTGGCAAGACTGATCTTCAAATAGTACACACATAATCTGTCACTGGGGTCATAGACTTAAAGTCTTTTTAATTTGTTAGAACCTGCCAATTTTTGTTATCCTCTGGTGTAGTCTCTGATAACCCAGGGTCACTTCCATGCTAAGAATGAGGCTTTGTAAAAGGACTTTAGAAGAGAATGATAGATGGAAAAAAATACCCCTAAGAACAGATATGTTTTTAACTGTACAAATATACTTTTTTATGTAACATAACCATCATATCTGTATCCATATCTATATGTATAATATATGTGTATTTATACATATGTATATACAAACACATACCCATACACACATATATGTATACTTATTATACTTACTTTAATGACTAGGGACTGGACTTCTAATTCCAATGATATGAAATTCCCAAAAAGAGGGGAAAAAAACCTCTAAGAACAGATATGTTTTTAACTGTACAAATATACGCTTTATATACTATAGCCATTATATCTGTATCCATATCTATATGTACAATATATGCATATATATATACACATATATGCATACAAACACATACCCATATATATATGTGTGTGTTTGTGTGTGTGTGTGTGTGTGTGTGTGTGTGTGTGTGTGTACTTATTATAGTTACTTTAAAGATTAAGGACTGGACCTCTAATTCCAATGATATATGAAATTCCCAGATGGTGAAACTCCTTATACTGATGCAGGTCAGCACCTTCCCTTCAGCAACTTCTTTGAAAATTTTCTAGGGCACTTAAGAATTAATTGACATGCTCAGGGTCTCACAATGAGAATGTGTCAAGGGTAGGATTTGAATCCAAATCTTCTTGGATTCAAAGTCAGCTCTCGATATACCAGTCACCCTGCCTCTCATTTTCTCTGTTTTCTATTTCACATTTTCTCTAGGTGGTGCACTGGAACACTGGACCTGAAGTCAATAAGACCAGAATTGAAATCTGTCCTCAGACACTTACTAGTTGTGTGACCCTGGGCAAGTTATTTAACCCCTATTTGCCCTACTTTCCTCATCTATAAAATGGGAATAATGATTGCACTTATCTCCCTGGGTTGTTGTGAGGATAAAATGAGATAATATATGTAAAGTATTTTGAAAAACCTAAAGATTATATAAATACTATTTTATAGACACACAACAAATCTATAGAGCTCAGAGACCTCCTCATTCTGAACCCTCAGTTAACTATCCCGAGGTTCTAGATATTTTATGGATCAGGATCTTCTCTATAGTTTAAAATGAGCCCCATGAGCCTCTATTTAGGTCTTTATTTTTACTAGTCAGCCAGAGGACGTACAGTTCATAACAAAGGCATTTAATGAAATAGGACAATAATCATAGAACATGATGCCTTTAAAACTTGAATTCATTCACCCACAAATACAGACACCATTAGTGGTAAGGGTGCACCTCCAACAGAAACATACATGGGGCATCTGCGTTCATTAAGAATGGGTAACTGGGGCACATGAATGAAGGGACAGCTCATGCCTCCAGTACTACAAAACTGTCCGCGTCATCTTCTATTGATATTATCATGTTGCCTCTTCTGGGCCTCCCTCTGTTAACACGAGGCAAGCTTCACATATCACTCACTCCCTGAGGGCAATATGGCTCAGCTGTTCTCTACTGGCATGTATTTTCTATTCCCCATCAGGCACTTTGTTTCAACTGCTCTTCTATCCAACTCCATCCAAAAGTTTCTAACACCGTGTTAGACATGAACTAGAAATACTATGGTCAAGGAGGGCTATATTTCTCAGCTACCTCCACATCTGACCAGAAACAACCATTTTAGAGGAGATCTACAGCTGTTCCAATCTTTTGTGCTTCAGAGTTGGTCCTTGGCTGAGGAATCCATACATTGTGGGGCTGTGATTGTAAACTTCTCCTTGGCCAGTGGCCATGAAGCTCCATCTCTCCTCTGTCACCCCTCTCAGTCAAGGGCTCAGGTCTTCCTCTCATACCAGACTATACCAGGAAGCAGCTGAGGCCAGTTTAAGATCAGGTCAGCAACACCTCTGCACCTTTTGATCCTACATAATTTTTATCCATGTCTGAAACACAGATAATTCCAGGTAATTAATAAACAATTTATTAATTAGGCTAGCTAATGATCAATAAATCCAGTAGTTTCTTTCAGCAACCAAAGATAAGAAAGGAGACTTTGAAATGGCTCAAATCAGATGTGTACCTTCTGAAAAGGACTGTTCCTGACAAGTGGAACTCAATCCTGATTGGTGGACATTTAATGAGGAGATGGTCTAAAGTCTTCAGTTCCTCCTACTGAGAATGTGGTTTGATCATGAGACTCAGCAGCCTCAAGGCATCTGGTCAGAGGAAGCCATTTCCACCTGGACCTCTCTGGCTAGTTTTCTCCTTCATGAGCTGGTTGCCCTGAACTCTTCTGAAAGGGATCAAGGACCAGAGGTTCCTCTCTTGGCTTGCCCAGACTGGATTCTGTTTATACTCCAAACAGAAACTTGGTTTCCTATTTGGGTGGGGTCCTATCTAGCTTAGTTAAGGCCATAATCTCATCACCCAGTCAAGCCCCAACTGACCTTTTCAGGAATTTTTTTTTTTTTTTGCTTTTTGGAGGGCAGTTGGGGTTAAGTGACTTGCCCAAGGTCACACAGCTAGTTTTTTTGTGTGTTAAGTGTCTGAGGCTGGATTTGAACTCAGATCTCCCTGACTCCAGGGCTGGTGCTCTATTCACTGCACCACCTAGCTGCCCCTAGGAATTGGGTTTTAACAGAAATAGGAGGAAAAGGGTGACTCACAATGTGTCTTCCCAATATCCTTTGGGTTATCTGTGATTTTGATGCTACTTACATGAAATGTTTCTTAAATCTATATAAAATGTCTCTAGAGGGACATTTTGATGGATCTGTGATCTCACTGATGTTCAAACTCCCTCCAGTGGTTTAAATTGTAACCTATACATACTTTCTCAACCTGTGAGACATCCAGGTCATCTTCCATATGTAGTCCACCCCAGGGAGCAAGGAGCTTTTCCCTAGATCTTTTGACACTCTATAAGGACCAATGAGAATATCCATATGTTATCCTCTGCTCCCACTACACTACATGCATTTCTCTGGTGCAACTTTAATTCTCCAGAGACTCCCATTACTCCATACTTTGTAGCCTCATAGTGTTATTAGAAGAATATCAGTTTTAGAAAATAGGCTTTGTTTTAAGGAAAAACTGGGCAACATTCAAAACTCTACAATTTCCCAAGTGCAATCTATCCTGGTTTCCTCTTCAAGTCTGGTCCATAGACAATGTGCCGGCATGTCCATCCAATGACATATCGTAATCTACATAAAGCCATTCTTCATCCCTATGGTTTTTTTTCCTCTCCACAAAGTACTGTTCTGATGCTTCATCATAAAGTAGAGGTGACATTGGGGTTCTGAAGGTCATGTGAATAGAGCATGGTGGCAGGTCCTACCATGCTGGAAGGATTTTCCACAGTGATGATAGCCTGCTTACTTTCCAAGTATCAATCTGCTAAGTACAGAGTGCTGATTGGGAGAAGCCTACATACCAGATGATGAATTATTTGGCTTCAACAAACTATTAAACATTGGGAGAATATTAATATCATTTAAAGTAGGGTCTCTGTAGAAAGTATAAGCTTGGGGTCACTAACAATAGTGTAAAATTTCCCAAACATTATCCAACCCACTCTCCTACTCATTTCTGGAACTATTTCATTGCTCAGGTGCAGAGCAATGCATCCACAGTGGAGTGCCTATCCATGTTCCACACATGTCCCATATTAAGATGATGTAAATTTTCCATTCACTTCATCCTTTCAGTGTCAGTGGCTAGGCCAATTTCTTTCACTGAAGGGTTTTTGTAGTGTTTCAAAGCCAATATAAACAATATAATATAAACAGTACAATATTGTCTGTGAATAGGAGCATTTCTTGGAAATTCCTTTTAATTTCACTTGGTTTAACACATTTTCTATGACACTGATGAATATCTTAAGTGAGCCTATATTTCTCTGTTTTATGCTTCCCTCAATACTTATATTCAGCATATCATTGAAGCTCTGTGATTACGTCTATTATGGATGTAGCATAATCTTAACATAGGAATCACTTTTTGAAAAAGAGCTGTAAGGATGCATTTTGTTCTGTGAATCAAATGATTTAAAAAATAAGCAAACAATAGACACAGTGGAATATTATATTCTTCATATTTTTCAGACTGTGAAAAATGTATTCTTCTATAGAAAAAGACTTCCTATTCTCTTCCACTGTTTTCATTGATGGTACCCTCAAAGTATGCATGAATAATTTTTATAAAGGGTTTTGCAGAAATTAGAACATAAAATCAATAGATTGTGTTATCTTTTTGGTACTCTCTGCTTATTAAAAGTAGCACATGTGAGCTTTCCCATTCTTTTGGAATCTTTCTCTCTTTGAGATATATTGAAAATCAGAGGCTAGATACCTTTACAATTATATTGCCACCAGCATGGACTTCTTTGATCAGGTCCAATACCATGATATTCATGACTTCATCTTCCTTATCAAAGTGCATTGTTGATGAAAATAGAACAAGTAAATTCAGTCAATAAGCATTTATTAAACACCTACAATGCCAGGCATAGATGCAAAGTGCTAGAGATTTTGCCCTAAAATGGCTCATGACCTAATAGGGGAAAAAAAGTTGGATGTATGTAGATTAAACTCCCTCAACATCATGGATGATCTCACAGACTAGAAAGGAGGCCAGGTCCCAAGACTGTGTGGTTTGCTTTCCTTCCTTCTCTCTACCTCTAACAACTACTGGGTCATTTCCAGTCATCCTGATCTATACCTGGTTACTGGACCCAGATGTGAGGTTGGTGACTTTGCACAGCTTTCCCTCACTTGAATCCAATTCAACTGCAAGTCATGTCATCATCTTTTGGATGTCACGGTCCTTTTTTGAGAACAAGGGATGAACCACACACTCTGACAATTAGTTAAGGCTAGGTATACAAATTGGTTTCTATCATCCCAGACAGGAGAATTTATTTTGCTTGAAATGATATCTAGTAAAGTTGAATTCTCCAGCTTCTTTCAGTAACTCAGTCTATTCTTTAAACTCCTTGGTCCCTTCTTCTCCCCAGACCCTCATCACAATCTGAATAGATGAGTATTCAGTTGAGAATGGAAAAAGTGAAAGACTCAGAATGGAATCTACCAAGAGATGGATGGCTTGGTCCTCACTTCCCCATACTTACAACCTGAGAGAACAAAGCATTGTCGTTAGCTAGAAAGTTTCTTTGTGCTCAGTGAATACTATCAGGACTTAAGTTTCTAGACATTAGGCATAGCCCTCTTGGCTTGACCCAGAGTTTCTACCATGCTTCTGAATAGCACAAAAGTCAAACTCCTAGATTTCAAGAAAAGAAAACACCATTACTTTCAAGTCTACAAAGCAACACACATCCATTCCAAAGCTAATGAAATCTTACTTCCTAGACTTTCAAAGGACAGCAATATCAGTGCTTTTGGTTCCCCAGAGAAGAGGTAACTGAGGAGTAAAATCCCCTCCCCACTACTCCTTTTCTATCATCCTCACAATACTCACAATATATAAAGTCCTGGAGTTTCAGAGTGTGAGGGAAAGGCCCAGCTCCCATCCTAGACAAAGAAAATGTTGTTGGAATTGAACTGGATCCTCATTTGAGTCATGGCAGCTCTTATTAATATTCCTGTTAATTGGCCATTTAATTTCTATTTGGAGACCTTCAAAAATGAGGGACTCATTTCTAGCCTATTTCACTTTTGGACAACTATAATTATAAAGAAATTGTTACTTACACTGACCCAAACTCTTCTATAATAACCCATATATCCCAGTTCTGCTATTGGAGGCCAAGTACAATAAATCTAATACTACTTATCATTGTAACAAAGATTATAGCTGAAAGAGGCCTTAGAGAAGATCAGTTCCAACCTCTTCAAATTTGTCATTTAGACAAATTTTGTTAAATTTTTTCATTTGACAGATCAGGAGACTGAGGCCTCTAGAGCTGAAGTGATTTGCCCAAGGCCTCTAATAGAGTTAGGACTACAACCCAGGTCCTCTCCTTCCCAAGACAATGTTCTTTCTATTCTTTCTACTTAGAACCTAAGTCAAGATGGTGAAGGGACAGGGGGGGAAATTCCATGGAAAGCTGTTAATATGTTGAATTAGCACTTGGAGTGGATCTCAGATATGTGGGCACAGAAACAAAAATAACAGTATAGGACTTTTAAAAATACTTGCCACCCAGAACTCTTAAAAAATATTTCATCATAGAAAATACAGTTATAGAATTTTAGAACTAGAAAAAGGACCTTGGGCAACATCTAATCTGACCCCATCATAGAATTTTGGAATCTCATCATTGAAAGGGGACTCAAGTTCTTCTAGTCCAACCTAAACCGAAGCAGGAACCATCCTCTGCAGTATCTCTGACAGATGGCTATCATTTGGACAAATGGGGGACTGAAGCCCATAAGGTTATACTCTGAGTTAATGAAAGAACTGGGATTGGAATTTACTTCTACTGATTCCCAAGTCAGTGTATTTTCCATTCCATCACACTGACTCTGACTTCTTTTGTACAGAGGCACAGATCTGCTTGAAAAAACCTGAACACAGAAATGTGATTTTTAACATAGCTCCCTATATGCATATGTATACCCAGAATGAGTAATCTTCAATGAATCTGACAAACCTTACAGGTGTAGGAAGGGATTCATTGATCAAGAGGGTACGGATTCATAAAAAATAAATTATGCCAAACTAATTCAATGATGCTTGCTGAGAAGGAGGGGCAGAGGGAGAGAGACAGAGAGAAAGAGAGAGAGAGAGAGGGAGGGAGGGGAGGAGGTGGGAGAGAGGGGGGAGAGAGAGAGAGAGAG
>NW_027186350.1:844904-872295 GCF_028583685.1 Petaurus breviceps papuanus
GAGAGAGAGAGAGAGAGAGAGAGAGAATGAGAATGAGAATGAGAATGAACTTAAATAATGTGGACCATTCTGCTCACCATTCCATTCAGTAAGTAAATGTACTTCTCACAGTATGAATATCTGACTGGACTGAGTGTGATTAGAAACATCTCTTCATCATAACTACTGGCAATTTTTTCATTGCACTTAAACTTGTAGAGCTAATGAGGGGGACAGCCTTCCTGGTCAGCCAGAAGCCTCCTGTTTTGTTCCCTCTCCCTTCTGTAGGTTCTCTCTTCATGGAGAAGCTGTGTAGTGGCGTGATCACACTCTAACATAATCACACTTAGGTGTGAACCCTTTTAAGAATGTTTTTCCCCTCATCATCTGCTTTCCTGTCTGCTAGCTTTTTTTGCCTAGTTTTGTTTCCTTCTATGTGAGTAGAAGTCCTGATTTCCCACCTTCTCTCCTGATCAAACTTAGCTGAAAATCAAGAAAAATAAAGCTTTCATTCAACTATTTTGATAGCAACTATCTCAGACCCATCTGTTCTCTAATACAGACTACTTCCTTTAAAGATACCTAGTTCATTTCTAACTAAAATGGTTTAGCAATGTTCTGATGTAGTTTATGGATGACTTCAGAATTTTCTAAAGTAATTTTGACTCTGTGTCAAAATTTTATATGCCTTATATGATGACCTATCTTAGAACCTAACTCCTGTGTAAGGTGAAATTCCTCTCCCTTCCTTCCTTCTTTCCTTTCCTTTCCCCTTCCTTCCTTCCTTCCTTCCTTCCTTCCTTCCTTCTTTCCTTCCTTCTCTCTTTCTTTCCTTCTCTCCCTCTCTCTTTCTTTCTTTCTCTCTCTCTTTCTCTCTCTCTCTCTCTCTCTCTCTCTCTCTCTCTCTCTCTCTGTCTCTGTCTCTGTCTCTCTCTCTCTCTCTTTTTCTTTCTTTCTCAGTTATTAAGCTAGTAGATAAGAGGACAGCATAACTGGATTTTATTAGTGTATTTCACAAAAATCTCTTATAGTCTGCTTATGAAAAATATGAAATAAGTAGACTGGAGGATTGTAGAGTTAAGCAAGTTCATGATTGGATTGACTGATAGGACTGACTATTGGATGCATGTCTACCCAGTTCTTTGGTGGAATATTCCAGGAACCTGTCCTTGGACCTGTTTTTTTTTCCCAAAATTTTAATCCATAAATTAGAATTTTTAAATATAACAAAGTTGAGAGGGTTAGGTAAGTTTATTAACTGAAACAATTGGGATCTAAAACAATTTCAACAAACTAGGGTGGAGGGCTAAAACAAAATAGATGAAATTTAATACAGAAAGATGTGAAGTGCCACAATTGGGTTCAAAAACTCAACTGCTTAAGTGAAGAGGTTTTGGCTACCAAG
The DNA here is from genome assembly GCF_028583685.1 of Petaurus breviceps papuanus. Taxonomy (NCBI): domain Eukaryota; kingdom Metazoa; phylum Chordata; class Mammalia; order Diprotodontia; family Petauridae; genus Petaurus; species Petaurus breviceps. The sequence continues at coordinate 846,289 of NW_027186350.1, forward strand.
TAGTTCATATGAAAAAGTGCTTAGCATTTTATTGGATTCCAAGTGTGATATGAGTTAGTGTGGTATGGCAAGCAAAAAAAAAATGAGTATGCTCTTAGACTAAATCAGTAGAAGCAGAGTGTCCAGAGTAAGGGAGGTGATGATTATACTACATTCTGTCCTTTCTCAGGTCACATCTGAAGTACTGTGTCTGATTCTAGGTGCCACATTATGGAAGGAACATTGACAAACTGGAAAATATATAGAGAATAACCAGCTTAAAGGAACTGGGAATGCTTAGCCAAGAGAAGAAAAGCATAGGGAGGGAGCATGATATCTGCCTTTAGCAGTTTCATGAGTTGTTATGTGGAAAGAAGATCAGATTTGCTCTTTTTGGTTCCGTTGAGCAATAGGTAGAAATTTCTGGGAGGCAGATTTCAACTCAACATAAGGTAAACATCTTAACAATTAGAGCTGCTCCAGAATAGAAGGGGCTGGGTGTTTCATGAAATAGTGTCATTGAAGGCTGGATGAACCGTAGAGGCTGGATGACCAATTTAGATGCTGTTGATTAGATTTATGTTTTGGGTAGGGATTGAACTCAAAAATGACCTTAAAGGTCCCCTCTTAGGCTTCAGTTTGATGATTCCAGAAGTCTTTGATTACTCTGTTGCTGGGCTTGATTAGTTCAGGAAGGATGGGGAGTGGTAGGTGTTTGGCGGGGAGGTAGTTTAAGAGAGGACAGAAAAAAAAATTTTAGAGGGTTTAGGTCAATCATGAAAACACAGATGAAGGAGACAGATAATCAGTGCATATCTTTGTAGGCAAACCTAGGGATGGAATGTATATTTTTAATTTCCCTCTTTTCTAGGCAAGCCACAAAACATATCATATTTTAAAAATATAAAACTGAGTTTCTGTGCACACCCTGGCCCACGTATGATTCAGACATAGAAAATAGGAATGAAATCTAAGTCAGAGACTTAGATTTAGAACCAAAAGGGCCCTTGAGAGTAGCCACCCAATGCCCTTGTTTCCCCATTTCCCTAAATAAAGGTCAGAGAATTTACATAGTTTGTCCAGGGTCACATAGGTACTAAGCTGTAGAACCAGAAACCACCTGACCTCTCTGATTACAAATCCAAACTTTTTTCCCCCTCTACACTATACTGCCTGATTTAAAGAGTTCTCCAAAATCTATCAGCCTAGGACAACCTTCATTTGCTGTACAAGTTTTGTCCACCCTGCCCAATGCTATCCTTCCATAGCAGCTTAGATCTTTAGAGTTGGAAGGGGGCTTAGAGATAATAGTATTATAGTATTTGCTATGTGTATATGCACACATAAACATGCATATATACACGTATGTTTATATAAATATGTACATATATAAACATATATTTATATACTCTATATATTTCCATATATACATATATGTGAATAAATATGCCTCATAAATAGTTCAGATTATTCTCTGAGAGGCACATAAACAACCTGATAGGAAAATTCTAGTTTGGACACAAATAAGACAATTCCTTAGATGTAAAGCAGATCATTCCTATCCCTGGTTTCTCTGGTAGAAAAGGAGAACTCCAACTCTTCCTCTATTCCCTGTGTGACCAAGCTTATGGGAAAAGAGGCAGTCTACATTGAAAAGACTTTAAAAAATAAGAGGTTTCAAAAGGGGAAAACCAGTTTTATATTCTATCCGCGAGGGAGCAGGAAAGAATGGTCATTCAGTCTCTGCATAACTACTTTTAGTGAAAGGCAACTCCTACTTTGTGAGTCATCTCATTCCACTGTTGGGCAATGCTAATCACTGAGTCCCCTTCCCCTCTCCTTTCCATGGAGTCCAAATCTCCCTTTGGTCTTAATTCTGTCCTTTGTGACCAAATGAGATGTTGACTCTCCTTTCCATATGACAAATCTCTAAATATTTGAATATATCTATCATGCCCTCCCTAAGCATTCTTTCCTCCAAGTTGAACATCTCCAATTCCTTCAGCTATTCCTTATAGGGAATGGTTTTGTGTCCATTCAATCCTGGTCGTTCTTCTCTGGATAGGCTCCTAATCCATCCCATGACCTCACCTTTACCTCCTATTTCACAGAGCACCAAAAGCGATGATTTAGATGACCAGGCCAGATTGGATTATCTCTCAGTGCTTTGATTGGCATTCTCCATAGCTCCAGTGAATAAAATACATGTTCAGGTTTCTGTAATAAATGGCTTTTTAGCACTATCTAACTAATCTTCTATTGGTCAGCAGAAAACCCTTGATCTGGCAATTGAGATAATCTCTACCATCCTGCCTGAGCAAATTCCCACACCAGGACAGTGGGTAGATTTTTCTAAAGAGAAGGACTTCAGTCTCACTTATGAATATGAATCTTGAAAGGACTGATGGTGACATTTTGAATTTTATCACTGGTGGTCAAGAATAATAGGGGAAGGGGAGGAAAGTAATGAAGGAAGATAAAGGGTTGGGAGGAGACCAGAGACCAAGATGAGTCTTTTCTGGCAGTGAAACCAAGAAGCAAGATGTGACTTAAACTTACAATTGTCAACTCTGGTAACAAATGATCAGAGTCCCAGAGCTTTTGCAACCACTATTAACTCCAAAAATACCAAAGAGCTCACACAGTTTATAAGCCAAAATCTTTCTTTATTGCATTGGGGAAGGGAAATTAGACACAAATATCAACTCTGATATGTGACTCTTATGTGGGACAATAAAGTAGCTTCAGATATCCACAGGGCAATGTCCTCTGTTTCTGATGGTAAGACAATAGGCTTCAAACAATGCTGAGCCACACAGGTTTGCAAAATCTCTTTTACAAAATAAAGACCCATTTTTTTTTTCACAATTCCTAGATTTCTATAATGTCAGAAAGAAACCAAAAAATCAAGAACCAACCAACCAACCAACCAACACACACTCAAACTTTACATTCAGTGTGTTTACTTGAAGGAATGGAGAAAATTTCCCAATTTAGAGTCTGTTGTTCCCTATTGAGTGTTTAGGTAGATTAATTATTCCAAAGTCTACAAATGAAGGCCCTGTTATAGTCACTCAGACAAACTTTTCATCATTCTTGTAGCATAAAAATATATCTATATAGTGACCTCAATCCAATCTTGAGCTGACATTTTAGTGAGGGCAGATTCAGATTGGAGGCATAACCCTAAAGAAGGTAGCTCTCTCATTCCACAAATCCCTCCCCACCTCCTGATTTCAACAGCCGAAGGACACTGTTTACCCCTCTGCTGCCACCCTGCCCTAATCAGTAACTTGGTTACACAAAGAGTAGTACAATTTTAGTCTCCTGTAGAAGAGAAATTCTTCAAGTCAGGCAATTGCCAGAGCTTTGCTAAGTGTTAAAACGAATGATTAATTGGTAGAGACCCATACTGGAAGAAAGATCTGTTTTATCTTAATGAGGAAATCAAAGCATCAAGTTTAAGTTAAGGTGATTAGCGAATGAAAGCAAAACATCCTAGGAGGTCAGAAGACCTGGGACCTAGTTCCTATTCTATCACTAGCTTTGTGACTTTGGGCAAGTCATTTCCCCACCTCTTAGACAGTTTCCTCATTTATAATATAAGCAGGTAGTCTGTGCAGATAATTTTCAGATCTGTATATCCAGCCTCAGTATGTCTTTGAGCCCAGTCTTGTGTCACTAATGGCCTATTGGATATTTGCTGCTAGTTGTCCCACAGGCGTCTCAAGCACTTCTCTAAAGCAGAAATAATCCTCTGTTCCTTAAAACTTTTATTTCTTCCCAATGAAACCTCAGGATCATTCTTGTCTGTAGGCTGGGTGGTCCTGTAGACAGAGTGTTGGTACTGGAGCCTTATATAATGGACTAGCTGTGTGACCCCAGGCAATTCCTTTTTAACCTCTATTTACCTCAATTTCCTCATCTGAAAAATGAGGATAATATTAGCACCTACCTCCCAGGATTGTTGTGAGGATAAAATGATAAAACCTTAAAGTGCTATATAAATGCATCATCACCATCATCGTCACCATCTCTGTTTCCTTGTCCACTTTCCAGTCAGTTGCCAAGTCTCATTGGTCCCTAACATCTCTCATGTCTCTTCTCTATCTGTAGAGTGCTTGGTACATGACAGGTGCTTGCTAAATGACTGTTGACTTCCCACCTTCTCACTACTCATACTGCCAATACTCCAGTTTAGGCTTTCATCATCTTTCATCAAGCTATTATCTCCTACCTAGTCTCTCTGCTTTAGTTCTCTCCTTTAACTTCATCCACAAAACTCCAAAAGTGACATTCCTAAAGCACAAGACTGACCACATCACTTACCTCCTTATAAAGTTTCAGTGACTCCCTATTTCCTCTGAGATAAAATAAAAAGTCTTCTATTTCACATTGAAAGCACTTCATGGTCTGAAGCCAGCATAACGTTGCAAGTTTATTGCACATTAGTCCCCTTTGCACACTCTACATTTCACCCAAACTGTCCTATTTTCTGTCCCTTAAGCACATTATTGCATCTCTCACCTCTGGACCTTTGCAAAGGCTGTCCCGCATGCCTGAGGTACACTTCTCGGTCACCCCCATCTCTTAGAATCTCAGCTTGCTTCATAACTCAGTTCTGGTGCCATGTGTGGCCTTTCCCGATGCCCCCAGCTACTCATGCTCCCTGAAGTAACTTTTTACTTATCTTGTATATATTTTGTATTTGTGTTGATGGAATGTAAATCCCCCAAGGGTAGAGACTTTCATTTTTGTCTTTATATTTTCAGAGCTTATCATAGTGCTTAGCATATAATAGATACATAATAAATGCTTGTTGACTAATTGATTTATAGGGTAATACCTCACACATATATTACTTCAAAGTTTAAAAAATACTTGCTTCAGAGATTATTTTGTGCAACCAAAGTAACATGAAATAATAACTTTGTGCTAATACGCACAAAATTCAGGGCTACAACCCAGGTCTTCTGATTACAGCCTCATGTCTTTCCTACAATGCCATGAAATCTTTTAAGTCTATTCAGTGATTTTATGGCAATGCAGCTGTGGGCATAATACAAAAGAAACCATATTTAGAAATGGGACAAAGGAGAACTGAAGCAAAAAATAGAAATAAAGTCCCCCTCTCTTTCCTGTGCCAAATTTAATCTTCCGCCTCCCTCCAAGCAATGGAGTTTATGGGTTTCTGGCATTGGTCTCTATTAAATATGAATGTTGGATTTACCTGTATAAAACACTTCACTTTGCCCCCAGGCATTCTTTCTTCCCTTGCAGAGACCATTTGGGGATAATAATGCTGTCATTCAAATTGGTAACATCTGTGTGGTTTCTTTCATAATTGGTTCCCAAATACTAATATTGTCACACAGGAGGGTACTGGAACCAAAGCTGATGTTTTATTTGATATCTCTCATCCCATTTAGGACATACATCAAAAAGTCTCTCTGATGCTTTGGATTATGTGTTGGACATAACTCTAGAAGAACTAAACTGTGAATGTTTGAGATGGAGTGTGTTGAAATCAGACCACTGAGGGGAATTGTAAATGAGAGCAGGTTCTCAGTTTTAAGTGCAGACCAGGCATACCAGCCTACTTCTCCTGCCCAGAACTTATGCTCTCTTCATGTTGTTTCAACTGGAAGTTTGGAAGCCCCCACTCTAGGGGCTCAGTACGAACTGCCAGCGTTTGAACTAAGAGGGTTCCATACCTATACCATGCTCACTCTTGCCCACATACAACTTGTCAGGGCTCTACCACCTGTCCCATTGGGTCTCCAGACCTGAACACCTTGACTCATTTGCACTGATTCAATTACTCTTACTGTTATTCTCATTCATCCATACCATTTAATACTCCAGTTTCAACCCACACCATCACAGGCACTTGAGGTGGCCATTTTACATTCATGTCTAACAAGAGATCACTTGAATCAAGGATACATGATCACACTTTGTCAATACCTGGGAAATAGTTAACATAACATAGAGTTTAAAAAAGTTACAGACTCCCAATGTCTTCTTCAAACAAATTGGTCATCTACAAAGTTTAATAGTATGCTCCTGTTACTACTCTCCCTTTTTCCCATAGGGAGGTGGGGTGTAGAGTGCGACCTCAGGGGTCCTGCGCAAGAGCCCTCACTACCTTCTAGTTTATTCTCAGATGTACTGATTGTTTACATGTTCTTTCCACCATGATAATGGAAGCCCCTGAGAGAAGGGACTGTTTTTGCCTTTCCTTTCATCTCCAGCCAGGAACATAGGAACCACTTAATAAATCCTTCTTGACTTGACTTGATTCCTTCTCCCCATTTCCCCCCCTGCTAGTGAATCTGGTTTTTTTTATTCATAATTTCCAGTTAGAAGCTAGTGAAAATAAAAATGTATTTTATTCCTAGCAAAGTTCATATAACCACTGAAATTTCTCCATGTATCTTCCAGGTCCATGGACCTGGTCTAGGATCTCTTCAGTTCAGATGCAGGTCTTCCCTTATTCCCTTCATCCCAGGATATAAAAATATTCATCTCGAATCCAAATCTCATTTTAGCCACTGATTGCTTCTACTCTCTCAAAAAACATGGAGTTGGGCTTTAATTTGTTATAGAGCAATCAGAGGGGGACCTGTCAGACATCCCTCTGAGTTCTGCAAGAGGGAAATTACTCAAGTTGTGGTTCAATAATTGGTCGTCATTCAATAATTAAACAATAAAATAAATAATTAAAAGTACCTACTATATGTAAAGCATTGTGCTAGACACTGGGGAGATAAAAACCAAAATGACATAGTCTCTGCCCTCTAAAAGCTTCTATTCTCCTGGAGGGATGCAATATGCACATAGTTAAATAACTGAGTCATTTGAAGAGGTGGAAAGCACTAAGAACTAGGAGGAATCTGGGAAGACTTCAAGAAGGAGGTTGCATCTGAGCTTAGTTTTGAAGGAAGCTAGGGATTCTAAGAGATGTCATTTAGAAAGGAGAACATTCTGGGCATGGGGAACAGCTTGTAATTAAGTACAGAGAGAGGAGACAGAATGCTGAGTCCATGCCAAACAATGTCATGCCAGACAGCAGGGGCAGGGACAAGACAAAAGACAGGAAGTAATGAAGATGCTTGGGGTTACCATCTGTGTGACCTTGGGCAAGTCACTTAACCCCAATTGCCTTGCCTTCATCCCTCCAAAAAAAAAAAACAACAAACAATCCAAAACAACAACAACAAAAAAAGATACTTGGGGAATGGGGTGGGATGGGGCAGACAGGTGCATTTTTCTGGAATAATAGGAAATATCAGGAAAGTTGGGCTGGACCAAGACTGCAAAGAGCTTTAAATGCCAGGCTGGGGATATTTCATTTTCATCTGAAAGGCAAAGGGGAACTCCCAAAGATTTTTGAGCTGAGAAGCAACATGATCAGGTTTGTGTCTAAGAAATGTAATTTTGGCTACTGAGTGAAGGATGGATTAGAGAGTGAGGAGATCAGAAGTAGGGAAATTAATTAGGGGGCTATCCCTATAGTCCACACTAGAGGTAATGAGGGTCAAAATTAGTGTGGTGATATATGGGTTGGATTTGAGAATTGTGATGGAGTCTTCTGTTGGGGTAAAGGTAGAATTGCCTATACCAACAAGCTAACAAATGGCCTTGACATTTCATGAAAATATGAACTGGGTTGGTTCAAAATGGCTTCACTCTGAGGATCTGTGACCTTGGTCCTTGGAGATTTCTCTGTTGCTACTCCTTATAGGCTCCTGTTTCTCAACCATAGCCCATATTCCAAAACATAGAACATCTGTCTGGGCCAAGTAGCTCCTAACCGCCTGCGTTGCTGGCTAGCCTTTCATTGGCTCCTGCTTCTTCTGAAGCACTGCCACCTGGGAAGCAGTCTATGTTCTGGCCCAGACTCATCTGCTGCTCCACCAAATGGCCAACTGACAGTACCACAACTGTTCCCCTTGGCTCCCTGACTGGAGTCATCAGACCCTTTATGGAGACTGGGGGAGGAGAGGGTTTCCTGCCTCCATGAGAGAGCTGGTGATGATGTTGTTATGGATTTTTTGATGTCCCATTGATCTCAAATCCACCTCTGTTTGTGACCCATCCCTCCCCACACTTCTCCTTTCCCTGGGGAGGTGACTGGAGGCTCAGAACTGCGACATTTAGACATGTGTTTGGCAGGGATTTTTCATCATTGCTTCCCAAATATTTCTTTTTCTATATAGGAATACTAACATCTCTACCCTGGCACTCAGAGCTTTATAAAATCTCTAACCTCAAAGCATTGGTCTCTCTTAGCATCCTCCTTTTCCCCTCTAGGATTCACTCTTCTCACTCTCATCACTCAAGGTGCCAAATCCTTGTACTTGGAACTCAGTTGCTGTGGTCCTTGCATTTTTACCTCTGGGTTCCATAGCTGGACAACCTGCACTTACCCCATGACTGGGTGGTGGGGATAACCTTCAAATAGTAACATATCCTGACTCCCAATCATTGACTCAATCATGTTACCCTTTCCCCGCTTCATTCACAGTCTGTTCTTCTATGCCAGTGAATACCCAGCTCTTGGCTCACTCTCACACCCTCATCAAAGGCTGAGCCTACCACTAATGGCCTTATATTTAATCACCAGCAAGACCCATTTTGATAGTGGCTCAATAGCTCGTGAGAGAGAGGACCTAAGTAAGTGCTAAAAGTAGCTGCTTGCCCCTGATGCCTTGCCTCCATAGGTCTTTGTTTTCCAATTCTGTGGTTCTCAGGGTTTAACAGAATGCTCCCTTTATTTTCTGCTCTCAGCTCTAGGACCACATTGGATTGCACTGCCTTGCTTGTAAGATATGGTAATAACTGACATTTATATAGCATTGTAAAGTTTACAAAGAACCTCATACGCATTAGATCAATTGTGTTAAGTATTTTCCAATTACATTTTAACCTAATTCATTTGGGAATATTGTGGGTCTCATTGGCCACAGGCCTACATTAAAGTATCTCAAGCAATCCTCACAACAACTCTGTGAGGGACGTTCTCCAGGGACTATTATCCCTATTTTACATATGAGGAAACTGAGAATAAGAAAGGTTAAGTGACTTGCCCAGGGTCTTACAGTCAGTAAATGCCAAGGGCAGGATCTCAACCCAGGTCTTCTTAACTCCAACTCTAGTGCTTAATTATTGATCTCACAGTGCAAAATAGTAGAATTTTTATCTGGCTGATCAATTCTTTTTACATCACTGCAAAAATGAAAGAATTTAATTACTGGTATTTGCTGCAAATGGTTTCCATCTATCCAGTGATCTGGGCAAATGTGGGAGTGGTCATTCAGTCGCCCCTGGCACTGGCCTTGGGGGAATCCATATTGTGTGTAATACCAAGTTCTGGGCATCACGGAGGGGAGTTCACCACACAATGCAGACCAGCCCATATCCCTACTCTCCCATTTAGCTCTTCTGAGTTTTATAGGTAGACTTCAGGGTGTCAGTGAGGTGTTAGTGCAAACTCTAGACTTGGAGTCAGAAGACCTTGCTTCCCATTCCCTTCCCCTCTCAGTTTCCTTATCTAAAAAATGAGGGGTGGATTATTTGATCTCTATGGCTTTTTACAACTCTTAAGTTTCATAATTCTTTTTTCTAAGTGCTATTATAATTTGGAAAAATCGTGTCTACACACACAGGAAGACAAATAAGCTCTGCAGGTAAATTAATAAATAGATAAATCCTGCAAACATTTGTTGGTTCTGTTCAGAATAGTGAATTAATTAGGGATTTATATCCCTAACCTCATTTGGACAGCCTTTGTCAGTGATACTGATGAATTCTGGGTCAGGCTGACCTCTCATGATAACTTCCCCCAGTTTACTCCAGTGTAGTCTTGGTGGCCTATCCCTGGGAAGTTTCCTATCAGACCTCGATGAGAGGAGACACCTCATTTTACCTTCTCTGCTTTTTTCTCTACTGGCTGTATCCAATGATATTGTATCCAAGGATCCGATGATAATCAAAAGTGGTGTTAGATAAGGAGAAGCAAAAAGCTTGAACACACCTCACTCACACTGTGTTCTTGGTCAACAAATAGAGAGTGCACTGTATCGGTCTGTGCCTCCTAAATTTTAGGAAGCCATATTGTGTGAAACTTAATTAAACTTTTACAAAAGTACTTTTCTCATGATTCATCATAGCATAGACTTGGTCTGAGAGTCGTGAAGGCTATTTTACCAACAAAGCATGGTGCTTTGCAAGTTCTCCCCTGTTGGAAAGGCATTGAATATGATCCTAGCCACAAACTAAGCCTACTTTCTGAGGAGCAGCCTATTTAAGGAGAAAAACTCTTCACCAGTAGGTTGGCCACCAAATGTTGATTTCTTTGACCAAGGCAATCCATAAAACAAAGAAAAAAACAACCTAGTTTCTTTGCCTTTACAACCTTCTTTGTCCTCTGCTGTGGGGATTGGCAAAGTGACAGAAAGGAGGAAGACCAGACTTTTTTTTTTAAATTTTTAGGCTGTCTATAAACATAAACTTCCACATTCCATGTAAAGCTGAGGCCTGTATTTGGCAAACTTCTAGGGATCTTCAGCAGCACCCTATCATCTCTACGATAAATTATAGACTTAGCCTTCCACTCTAAACCCTCCACAGTGTGAACCCTGTCTTCCTTTCCTTATTTATTTTACATTATTCACCAGAGGACATGGATAACAGTTGCTCAGGATGAGAAGGCATGGATGGATTGCCCCTTTTTTAAGGGGAGTACTCACATTGAGGAGATCATTGCAGCATTGAAGTCTAAGCGTGTTATCAGACCATTAGCAATTCTAGCTGTCCAGAAATATTATGTGTTCCCTTGGGAGGTAGCAGATTTTTACTTACTAGAGATCTATAAATACAACTAGATGAGTGTTCACCAGGTATGTTATATTAGAAATCCTTATTCTGGTGGTGGTTGTACTACACAGCCTCTGAGGTCTCTTCCAGCTCTGAGTTTCTACAATTTTATGGGATGTGTCATAATGATCTAAAGCAACATATCTAAGAAGTGTTAGTTCCCCCAAAGTAAACAGAATCTAGGTGGGCTGGGGGCACACGGCATAAAGAATCAGGGGAATGTTTTCTGGGGAGAGACGGTCTTGACACTGACACTATAGTTTACCAGTTGGGTCTTCAGCAGTTCACTTCCTAGGGTTTAAAAATATGTTTTCCTCTTTTTTTTTTTCTCCTCCTAACAGTCATCACCATATTTAAGGGTAAAGTGGAAGAGGTGGAGTTGCCTGTGGAAAAGGTAGACATCATCATCAGTGAGTGGATGGGTTATTGTCTTTTCTATGAGTCAATGCTTAACACAGTGATCTTCGCCAGGGACAAGTGGCTGGTAGGTGTCCTGCACGTCGCCCTCCTTGTTGGATTGCTGGTTGACCCACGGCTGAGCCTCAGTCCTTTGACTAGAGAGAGGCTAGACCCTCTTGTGCCTCTGCTCACTGGGACTTCCTAGATGCCTCAAGCCAGAAATGCGTTGCAGTGGTTACCTCATTTGGCCCCTATCCCTGAAGCAGGTCTTCTTCAGAGAAGGTGGACATGATACCACCTCCTTTGCCTACAAAGTCCAACGCACTATCCAGCTATTTTGATAGCTGAAAAGTTTGCGTGTTTAGCTCTGGCCACTTTTGTTGAAATTGAAACATTTCACTTGGTTCAGATGAACGTCAGGATAGCAAGTATTAAGTATTAAGTATTAATTCAGTATTAAGCATCCAGAGGTCCCAAAAGGCCCATTTCCTGCCCACCTCCCTGAATCTAGTTTTGAGTCCCCTTCATCCTTCCTTTGATCACCTCCTGACTTTCCCCAAAGTCTAGTCTTCCAAGAGTTCTTCAGGAAGGTTAAGTGATTCACTTTGTACTTAGGGGTGGGGAAGGTGAGGAGGAAGAGGAGCCTGTCCATCCTGTGACAGTCGGCTGCCACGGGTTTTGCCCCAAAGTTCTCACACAAGCCAGGAAAACTTGAAGCATTGGCAGTGGGGGTGCTTTGTCCTAGTTCTTCTACGTGCAGTTCAAAATGTGATGTCTTTGTCAGGTGAATAGATTACAAGATCCATTTCCCCACAATTCATCAACAGAAACCTGGAGGGCTTATGTTTCCAGACCGGGCAGCTTTGTACATGGTAGCAATTGAAGACAGACAGTACAAGGACTTCAAAATTCACTGTAAGTAACCCTTTTTGGTCCAGGATTGAGTTTTTGTTGTATACTTACTGAGTTTTTTTTTTTTTTTTTTGATGGGCCGGACCAGAGCCTCTCATTCTATGGAACTGATTGATTGGATTAATGGACAATAGAATAAACATTTTAGCAGGCTCAGGGTTCAGTATGTCTATTCTTTGGTTTCTAGTCAGGATTTAACTGGGGATTTGAAATGGAGAAGAGCCTTATCTTTTATGCTTTCTGGCTCTGGCTCTTTAAGCTGCTCTCCCCAGTACTATGGATGAGAAATCATGGAAAAGTTTTTAGAGTGCATTACTCATATATTTTCTGAATTTAAATAAATGAACCTTCAATGAATGAATGAACAAATAAAAGGATAAGTGAGTGACTGAGTGAATAACTGTGAACAAATAAGCAAATGAATGAAAGGATACAAATGTGATGAAAAATTAATTGGAGCTGGTGAGGACTTCAGACTTCGTAGCAGACAGCAGAAAAATCCTTGGGAATAGAAGGCCCCAAATGCTCTAGAGTCATCAACAATGGACCTCTGGACCAGTGATATCTTGCCTTTGTTTTTTAATTTTCTAGTGATATCAAACTGGGATGCTGCAAAATTCTTAAAATGGCGCTCATTATAATTTCTACTCTTTAAAACATCTTGATGTCAATTAGCATAATTAAAATGACTCTCCCTTTCTTGATAGTTGAAATCTTTATTTTTGAATGTATAATGAATTTATGACATTGTATTGTCATGGACTCGAGGTCAAGTTTATGGGGCATATTTTTTTGGTAACGTGTAAGCTCCACAACAGTGAGAAACTAGGGACTTCTAATTAATTCAGCTCTAAATATTCAGTGATGGTTGTGATAACAGAAACCTAGACAAATCACATCATAGAATCAGTAAAAGCATTTAATTGGAACAAGAAAGGAAATGAAACAAACATTAGAAAGATTCTCAGTAATCTTTCCCCTGAATGATAGCATTCACATTCTCTGCTTCTCTTATATAATACCTTTATCCAAGTCCTCACATAAATCTGGGAGAAGACTGTGATATCTGCTGGCTTCCTCCTCTCCCATAACCTGGTTGTCAACCTGCCCACAGTCAGTGCTGTGACTAGACCCCTTGTTTTTCCCTGTCATGTTTCCACTTCCCTTTTTTTTTTTCTGGAGGGGAGAAGGCAGGGCAATTGGGATTAAGTGACCTGCCCAAGGTCACATGGCTAGTAAGTGTTAAAGTGTCTGAGATCAGATTTGAACTCAGGTTCTCCTGACTCCAAGGCCAGTGCTCTATTCACTGTGCCATCTAGTCATCCCTCCACTTTCTTTCTTTCTTTCCCTATTTCCTCCCTGTGACAACATCCCCTTAACAGTGTCTGATGATCACTCAAAGTCTTGATTTTCTGCAAATGAAGCTAAACTCTTGGGCCTAGGACGTCATAGGAAATGATTGGACAGGTGTGTGCATATTCCAAAGGACACTGAGAAATAAAGGCTTTCTCTCATCTTACTCCTATGACATTTGACTGCCCCTAAGTAAAAAAACAAACAAACAAACCATACTTTCAAATTGTACCAGATGTGCAAATACAGGGCAAACCAAAGACCAATATGGTGGTCACATCAAAATAGAAAACCCATAACATCCCATAGCAAAGTTACAGACAGAAGATAAAACATATAGGTGACATACAAATATATAGTACCTAGTATCAGAATCGTTACTTACCAGTAAGTAGCATTATAAACTTGGCATTTCTGCAGTGACCTAGAGAAGCTTCTGCATTCATGGTCTCCAAACGCACTGCAGGTAGGTTATCATTTAACTTCCCCAGTCTCAGTTTCCTCATCTGTAAAATGAGGGGATGGGACTAAATGACCTCTGAAGTCCCTTCTATCTCTAGATAAGGTTATATGATAGTCTCAGGTACAGTCAAGTCCAAAAAAGGCTCTTCATATGGGTCAACATCAGGCACCAACTATCCATCTGTATCTAATGGGTTGTCCCCTCATGGAGTTTGCTTCTTTTATGCCTCTATTATTGGATATCAGGAAATTTGTCTTCCCTGTGCACAAGAGGTGATGGAGACAGATCATCTTTTTTTCAGGGATTCAACTATTCTCAAGGACTGTTCTGTAGGCAAGCAGACAAGTCACTCATTAAACTATTGGCAGCAATTCTCCATCAATCCACTTTCTTATGCTTTCCCTGGATTCTAATATTCTTAGTAGGATTCTATCCTCTAGCTAGCATTCCTAAAAGTAAATTCTGACACTATATCTAGTTTCTTTCTTTTTGAAATATTCTCATTTGATGTCTCCTTTTTAATCTAATCCAATATCTTAACCAAGTGACATATATTGGTACTGAGTCTTCATAACTTCACCATCTTCCAAAAATTTCAAAACACAGATCAATCGGTATAGCAGCAAGAACTCCGATATACCCAGGGTGGCTACCAACAAAGGTTCTTAGATCTGCTTTTCTAAAGGAAAGCAACTCAAAATGGGCTAATGAGCTTGCTTTAATCAATCAGACATATGTCTTTTACCTAGTTCAGGGGAAAAAGGTCAGCACCCCGAACTTCAGAGAATACAAACAAAATGCAAACCAGTTACAAGCAGAAGTTACAAGGAGACAGAGAAAGGGATCAAGCAGATAGGCCTCCAACTGTCCAACCATTATATCCATACCTAGTCAGTTACCAGAGAGGGAAGCACCAACATCTGGGTATTTAAAGCCAGGGGGCTCAATGGCTGCCCAGAGTCTCGTCTGGTCAAATCATACAACAGTTCTCAAAGTGAGCCCCAAAGCAAAGCCTCCCATCAGGGTTTATATAGCCTTCTCCTGGCTCAGAGAATGTCACAACCCTCTTGACCCACTCACTGCCCAGTCACAAAGTATCTCCTGAGAAATAAGCCTCCAGCCACAGGCTCCAGGTGCACTTAAGCCTCGGGGCAGGGAAGATCTTGAGTTCACATTCCTATAACAATAGGCCCAGCCCGAATGTTATCAGGTCCAGAATGAAGTTTGGTGACCTTATGTATGTATGTACTCCAAAGGCCACATACCTAACTCCCACCTAGCAATAATGATATAAAAAATAGAATCATTTTACCTTTTTGGAAAAAGAAAAATACACAGAAGAGAACAGAAGGAAACACAAAGAGGTAGGGACAGTTTTGAAAGTAACATCTTAAATGAGCAGTGTGAAATGGAGATTTCATGCATAAAATTCTCTTTTTTTGTAGTCTGCTGTGGATGGAAATGCCCTTCATTGGTGTTTAAATTCAGAATAAAGAAATTATAAGAACAGTTATAAAAATCAACACTAGCAAATATCTTATGTCATTAAAGACTTGCTTGCATTTCTTGCCTTAAAAATTGCCAGATCGGGGCAGAGGGTTCAAGTCAGGTTGCCTCTTTTTGCCTTTCTATTTTTGGTTCTCCCCAACCATTTATTCATGGGCTATAGGATTGTGACATTTGGAGATGGAGGCATAGTTCTTTGTAAACTTCTAGTGGTAACCACCAAACCTTGTAAAAATCTTTAGCTTCCCAAAATTCTTTGAATTTGACCAAGGTAATAAATATTTCTATCTTCTTAGGCTCAGTGTTCCTTCTCTGATGAAGTGTTTGATTAACACTGTGGAGTTAACATTTGTCAGGTGGAATTGTTAGACCAGCAGCTTCTTGGATAAAATACAAACTCTTTTGGTATTCAACATCCTTCACTTTGGCTTCAGCCTACTTTTCCAGACTCATTACACCTTACCCTTTTACTGGATATGTATTTTTCCCAAACTGGCTTACCTACTTACTGTTGTACACACTCAACATTCCACCTTTCATCCCCAGGCCTTTGCACAGGCTCTCCCCACCCTCAATGCTTCTTCTTCACTTCTATCTCTTGGAATTCTTGTCTCACTTCAAAGATCAGCCCCAGCCTCATCTTTTATGACAGCATTCCTGATCTGCCCAGATGCTAGTGCCTCCCCCCTCAAAATTATTTTATATATACTATTTATATGTATACCTGCTATTTCCCCCAATGGGATTTAAGCTCCTTAGGGTCAGAAACTATTTAATTTTTGGCTTTGTATCTCCAGTGCCTAACATAATTTCTGGAATGTAGTAGGTGCTTAATAAATGCTTATGGATATATGAATTAATTTTCATTGTCTTCTGCTGTGGAGATACTTTACAAACCCAGCACTGAAAGCTATTGGCTTTTTATCAGAGAGGTCAGAGCATCTCAAACTCCTGATGAAGGATCCCAAGCCACTTCAACTCTCTTAAAGAAAGTCTGATAGCTTACTCACTACTTTATCTTCTGTGTCTTCTTCTGCACCGTTGTATTGGATGAAATATTGGGCCTCACTCCTGGCCTGAAAGGTAGGCTCTAATGGTTAAGGGGTGTATTTATTGTATAATACACTGGGAAGTGTATTATAAAGAATAACATTTTTAGAATAAAATTTAAAAGTAAGCTTTGTTTAAATACATCCCTGGGACAAATAACTTAGCCACTTGTAATTGAATATGTAAGATGAGTGAAATTAGCTCCTGAGTGAGGAGACTCCTATGCATGTATATTGGCATCTTCCCTGCAACTTACAGTCATAAGGAACACTCTATTCTGGAGTTCAAGTGACTTGCCCAGAGTCACAGAGTCATTCCGATTCAGAGGTGAGGCTAGAACCCAAATCCTCTCAGTCCTGAAGTCAGCTCTCTATTTACTGTACCACTGGGCTGAGTACAGGGAGAGCTAAGTATTAATCTGGCCTCACCTCACAAATAGCCAGAGAAACAATGATTTGCAACTTTGACACTGTGAAATGAGGTTTGGCCTTAGAGTCCACCAAGCCGGGTTGGAGTCCCAGCTCTGCCATTCACTGGCTCTGTGACTCCGAGCAAATTAGTTAAACTTGCTAAATCTCAATTTCCTCATCTGTGAAAGGGGGATAGTTACCCTACTTGCTTCATGGAGTTGGTATGAGGAACTCACTAAAGGGCTTTTTGGTTGCCCACTCTTAAATCGTTTTTAAGTATTGAGACTGGAATTTGAACTCAAGTCTTTTGATTCCAAAACCATTATTCTTTTCCTTATGGCACGATGCCTGCTGTCAAAAGACAATTATACAGAATGGAAGAACTGCTGGGGTCAGTGAAGAGACTTGTCCAAGGTCACACAGGTAGGCATTGGCTCTAAGACAGACACAGTGAAATAGGAAAATGTATGAGCAGTTGAGGAATAAATATTGACCCAATGTATAAGAGCAAATTACACAGGTGCCTCAGTATGAAGCTATTGTTGGGGCTCAGGGTGGGCAGGGGTTTGTGTTATAGGTGACACAATGCTGCGTAAGAAAATCATTTTGCTTCTTTGTTCATTCATCATCAAATATTTACTGAGTACATGCCACATTGCAACATATAATGTTGCAATAGATCACTTTCAATGGGTTTCAAGGCAAATTCAATCTAATGCATTTCAGTTCAAAATACTGCATCACACTGGTTATGTACACGGTGCTGTGTG
Source organism: Petaurus breviceps papuanus (assembly GCF_028583685.1). Lineage (NCBI taxonomy): Eukaryota > Metazoa > Chordata > Mammalia > Diprotodontia > Petauridae > Petaurus > Petaurus breviceps. The sequence goes on from NW_027186350.1 coordinate 864,012, forward strand.
GGTCAGGATAGATCCAAAGAGAAATGAGGCAGGGTCCCAGACCTCAAGCAGCATATAATCCAGCCTGGGGTGGAGCTAAATAATGTGGCAGAGACAAATGACTACAATACAAATTGCTGTATCAATCCATAACTATTTATTAGGCACCTACTATATGCTAGGCACTGTTCTAAGTGTTGGGAATGCAAAAAGAGGCAAAAGACAATTCCTACCCTTAAGGAGCTTACAATCTAATGGGGAAAGACCACATCTAAGCAGATAAATATTTTGTGTCTAGTGGTAGCCATCTTTAGCATACGGGAGGAAGGAAAACAAGGGGAAAAAAGAAATTTAGATAACTTTATTATATATTTAAAAGGAATAAATAATAGATTTGCATTTTCATGTGCAGTCATCTTTTTAGTATATTATGTTATGGAAATGCTTGTTTTATTCTATAAATTAAATTTTTTTGTCATTTTAAAATGTTATTTTCCCCCAATTACACATAAAACAATTTTTAGCACTTGTTTTTTTTTTTAGTTTTGAGTTCCAAATTCTGCCCCTTCTTCTCCTTTCCCCTCCCTGAGACAGTGAGTAATCTGTTATAAGGTTATACATGTGTAGTCATGTAAAACATGTTCATATTAGTAGTTTTTCAATTAAAAAATTTTAATACTTAAAAAACAAAGCAAACAAGATACAGGATAAATAGGAAATTCATCTAAGTATGTAAAGGAAGTCCAGAATGTTAAGAGATCAGATGATGGAAGGCTCTCTGATTTGGATTCATTGAGGAAGTGATATTTGAGCTGGATCTTGAAATAGGGGTATTTATACATTAGAGAGGACTATGTTAAAGGGAACTACCAATGTATTTAAAATATAATACAACAGTCAGTTCATGTATACAGTGATGAAGGAAGAGAAGTCATGCTGGGCTTCAATTTAGATGGGTCAGAGTTAGAAGGAAGTTGTTACTTTCTAGGTAGCAACACAGGGTCAGGCATCATGTGGCTCATTCAATCTCTTCTTGCAACTTGCATCTTTTATAAAAACCAATTTAAATGAGCTCCCCTCAATTAGCTTTTCCACACAGTATCCTCATCCCATGATCTCTGCTACAAAACCAGTTGGGTTTTCTCTCTAATTGCTATTTTGAAAACCCACCTCTACTCTGCCATCTCCACATGGCATGGGGACGACTTTGGACTCTCAAAGGCTATGATGGCAAAGCACAAACTCCAGCAGCTCCCACCCAGTTGGCAAAGCTTCAAGCGTGGGACTGCCAACTGTGTCTGTTTTCTAAGAATCGACCCAACCAAGTCTAGAAAAGTTCATCACCAGAGGGTTGACTATAAGGAGATGATTTTTTTTTAGCCACAACCACTCATGAAGACAAAAATGAAATAAAAGATCCTTGAAGTATTGAAAATTATATTTAACCTTCATTGGCAAAGGACCATACAAGCAGGGGTGTGCTGATAAATGTTTAACAACTGACACTCCAAAAAAAAAAAAGTACACATGACACATTTAAAAATTTTTTCCACATTATGGACATTTTCTTCAACTAGATAATTAACAAAAAAATAATCAAACTCTGATTTATAGATTTGTTGATTTTGTATTTTATTACCTAAATATGAGTGCTTTTTTTGTATAAGTACCTAAGTAAAAGTATAAGTATTTTTTTGTGTAGGTACTTAAGTATAAGTAAGTATAAGTACTTTTTTATATTAAGTACCTATCTGCTGATTTGGTGTAAAAGCTCACTCTGAAAGCTTAACTCTTTGGAGCCAATGTGAGCTGGATCCATCACTCCTCTGAATACAAAGCTCTCATAGTAGGTGAACATAAGCTGCAGTATATTTGCAATGATGACCTGCAGACAAGACATAGCATGAAAACAATGTGTAAAGGGGCAGCTAGACAGTACAATAGAGCACCAGCCATGGAGTTGAGAGGATCTGAGTTCAAATATAGGCTCAGATATGTACCAGCTGCATGATCCTGGTCAAGTCACTTAACAATAACTGCTTCAAAAAAATATGTAGGAAATGTATAGTTGGAAAGGACATTAGGTCATACCAAGAGCAAAGAAAAAGAAGCTGGCATGATTACTGCACTAGTAGCCCTGTCATAACCCAGAACCCTATAAGAATGTCTTCTGCATGATGGGTGGGTCCTTTGACTCCAAAATCTGTACCTCAATCTCCACATCTATAAAATGGAATGGAACAGGTTCTTGGTTATATGGATGAATAATGAAACTCCCTCTCCCAATGTAGATTATTATCACCTTCTCTGAATCTTATAACTTTGGAGGATATATGAAAAGACATAAGTAAGACTGACATAGGATGAGAAGATGCAGAGGGGAAGGTATTTGTACCTGTATGACAATGTGGAGCAACTCGGAACCACAGAAGAGATGATGATTGAGACGAATATTTCTTTACAAACTAGTTTCTGTCATCAGTGGAGATTTATGTAATGTGAGGCTGTGTCAGAAGCTGCTAAATTTGTTAAGGGAGGGCCGATAAACAAATTTCAGTGGGCACAAGACTCATTTTTTAAAATTTAAATTAAGGGGGTGGGATGGTAGAACAAGACATTTCAATTCCCTTCCTCAGGAGTTGAACTGACAGGGAAACTGCTAATTAGGAGAAAAGGGGAACTGGGAAGAATCAGGATGTCAGGAGAATTAGTGATATACGTATATATTATTTAAATATCAACCATGGAGAAATGGGCCACGTGACAGCTATCTCTCCTGCTTCTGACCAGTGTAGAGAATGGACCATCCTGGCTGCCAGACCCTGATTTGCTCTTACAGTTCTCCCCCGATTTTAAAATAAAGCTGACTCCAGCTCAACCAGCCTGCTCAATGGACTGTAGTCTCTTTTCTGTATGGTGTCTCATTCAACCTGCTGAGCACCAAAGGCCTGTGACGCTATTACAAACATCTGGTCTCGCTCTCTATCCTTTTCCTTCCCTTCTAAAAAAAATTCTGCTGACAAAGCGTACCCTGTGCCAGACTATAAACGAGCTTGTGCCCCACTCTTCCCTCTTTCTTTCCTACCTGTGGCCTAGGGCCTGATGTGGTCTGAAAGCAGATACCTACTAAAAGTCTTAGAAATTCTGTGATTCTGGGAACTCAAGTTCCTCTCTTGCCTGTGTGACTGGTTCTGTTCATTTAGACCTAGAAAAAAAGACTTGGAAACTCCAGGTAAGGCAGGAGTAGAAAAGCAAGGCAGGGAGTCAGTGGTGTTGGTTACTTTCACATCTCCCGGGGCTTTTTTCTTCTTGAGAATCAAGATGAACCTAGGTGACAAGTGGATAGGTCTATCCACTGGGTCTGGAGACCTGAGTTCAAATGTGACCTCCAACATTCACTAATGGTGTGATCTTGGACAAATTGCTTAACCTCTGTTTGTCTCAGTTTCTTCACCTGTAAAATGAGGATGATAATAGCACTTACCTCACTGGGTTGTTGTGAGGATCAGATGGATTAATGTCTGTAAAGAGCTTAGCACAGTGCCTGGCACACAGTAGGAGCTACATAAATGCTAGGAAGAAGAAGAAGAGGAGGAGGAGGAGGAAGGGGAGGAGGAGGAAGAGGAGGAACAAAGGAAGAAAGAAACTGGAAGGAACGTCAAAGGTTAGTTATCTTATCCAACCCATCATTTGACAGTTGAGAAAACAGAGGCAAGAGTGGAGGAATAATGTGTCTAAGATCACATGGGTAGTAAGTGGAAGAATTGGGAATTGAGTCCAGGTCCTTTGACTCCAAAATACATCTGAACCTCAATCTCCACATTTATAAGATAGGATGAATAATGCAACTCCCTCTCCCAATGTAGATTATCACCTTCTCTGAATCTTATAAGCTTGGAGAGTTGCCTGGGGGCACTGAGAGGCTCCCTGTTGCTCAGTATATGTCGGAGGAGAGAATTAAGCCAAGATCTTGCTGGCTCTCTATCCCCTATGACACTATGGCTCTGGCTTGGTCTGTAGGGGTAATGCTATTTCTCCTGCAGCCCTCACAGGCTTGTTGGGATGCTCAAATGTGACAGTGTATTTTAAACTATAAAACCCTATGTAGGTCCAATTAATCAATCAACAAGCATTTCTAAAGTCTAGTATGTGCTAGGTGCTAGGGATGGTCAGTGACTTCCACAAGTGAGGCACTATGGCAAAATTAAAGAAAAAATGAATCAGTCCCTTCACTTAAGGAGCTTACATTTTATCAGGGGAGACAACATATGTACACACTAGAATGTGCAGAATAAGTGTATTTAAAATATCTGCAAGTTAATTTTGGTGGGGATCAGAAGAAACCTCATATAGGAGGTAACACAAGCTGAGCATTGAAGGAAAACTGGGGATTCCAAGAAACAAGAACAAGGAGGGGTTGGATTTCAGGCATGGAGAACAGTCTCTGCAAAGGCATGGTGAGTCTGGCCTGATGGAAGAACGTATGAAGTGCACAAGATAAGAGTGGAACACTAGACTGGAGACAAGTAGGAGAGGACTTTAAACAACACACCTCAATTTGTATTTGGTTTTACATAAGTAAAAATATTTAGGTCTATAAGAGGCAGTGAGGTGGCAAGAGGATAGAGTGCTGGGCCTGGAGTCAGGAAGACTCATCTTCCTAAGTTCAAATCTGGGCCTCAGATACTTACTAGCTGTGTGACCCTGGGCAAGTCACTTAACCCAGTTTACCTTAGTCTTCTCATCTTTAAAATGAGCTGGAGAAGGAAATGGCAGACCACTCCAGTATCTTTGTCAAGAAAACCCCAAATGGGGTCATGAAGAGTTGAATGAGACTGAAAATGACTCAGAAACAACAACAAAACAGGTCATGTAATCTAATATCCTCATTTTAAAGATAAGGAAATTGAAGCTCAGGTCACACATGTCAATAAGGCAATAAGTGCCTACTATGTACCAGACTTTGTGCTAAGCACTGGGGATAAGGCAAAAGAGAGTCCCTGCTCTCAAGGAGTTCACAGTCTAAGGGGGGAAATAACATGCAAACAACTATGTACAGATAAAATACATTTAGTGTAAATATAATAAATACGTAATCAACATAGTCACCCATTCCACTCTGTATCTATTGCCCTGCTGCTTTCTATTCCACAGAGCAAGAAGCTTGTGGTCCAAGGCAAGAAGGGCCAGACACCCCACGGGTGTCTGATTCTTCTTGGGGGGGAGAGGGGGGCTTCCTCTCCTCCTTTTTTATGCTGTCTCCAATCATTACATTGTAAGTTCCTTAAAGGCAGAAACTGTCCTTTTTTATTAATTGTATCTCCAGTGCTTAGAACAGTGCTTGGCATATAATAGGTATTTAATAAATGCTTATGAGCTTATTGGCTAACTACCTGTGTGATCTGATTGGATTGGATAGGATTGGATCAATAGAGGAAAGAGCCCAGCATTAAGGGAGATCAGGAAAGGATTTTTGTAGAAGAAGGGATTTTATCTGGGAATTGAAGGAAGCTGGGAAGCCAAGAGGTGAAGAGGGAGAGTTTTCTAGGTATGTGGGGCACCAATGAAGATGCCTGGAGCCAGGAGAAGTGTCTAGTGGGAGATAGAGCAAGGAGGCCAGCATCGTTGCATTGCAGAGTGTCTGGGGAATGGGGGGGGGGGGGGCGGTATATGGTGCAAGAAGACTAGAAGAGACCTATGGGCTCCTAGAGGCAGAGAAGAGAAGGAAATGTTTATCAGGTTCCAGTGATAGCCTGTGCACAAGCTTAGCGATGAATGACAGAATGTAGTATATGGAATGCAGTAGACACATAGTAGATGCATATGATAGAATTTGGTTGAACATTTTAGCAGTAGTATCATGAAGTGGAATAACATCTAATCAGCTTGGAAAGATTGTTATGGGATTTAAATGCCAAACACAGGAGTTTATATTTTATCTTAAGGGCAACGTGAAGTTACTGAAGCTTCTTATGGTCAGACCCATGCCAACTTGGCAGCTGTATGGAGGACGGATTGGAAAAGGGAAAGGTTGAAAGCAGGGAAACTGATGAAAAAGTCATTGTAATCATCCAAGGGAGAGGTAATGAAACCTAAATGAAGGTGCTTGTGGTATGAATAGACAGAAGGTAAAAACTGTAAGAGATATTGAGGAAGTAGACCAAGAAGACTTGCACCTGGATAGGCATGGTGGCCCATGCTTGTAATCCCATTTACCATGAAGCCTGAGCCTGGCACATCTTGTGAGCTTGTGAGTTCTGAACTGAAGGAGAATATACTGATTGGATTTTCATGCTAGTTTGATATTAATATGGTGAGCCCTTGGGAACAAGTTGCCACCATATTGTCTGGGGAGGGACAAATTGATCCAGGTGAAAAACAGAACAGGTCAAAGTTCTGAATTGGATCAGTCCATTAGTAGCCCCTGTACTTTTATCCTGGGTGAGATAGGAAGACACAATCTTCAAAAATAAAAAAAAAAGATTCCACCTAATTGGACACAGGGACAATAAGGTAGTATGAAGACTGGAGAATGACTCTGAAGTTGAAAACCTAGGTGACTAGGAGAATGTTGGTACCTTTGCCAGAAATAGGGAAATTAGGAGGAGGTATGGGTCTGATAATGAGTTCTGTTCTGGGCATGTTGAGTTTGAGATACCCATGGGATATCCATGTGGTGATATCAGGCAGGAAGTTGGAGATTCATGAATGGAGCTCAGGAGAAAGAACTGGTCTGGATATGGAGATCTGGGAGTCATATGCATACAGAGGACGAGATCACCTAGAGAGGGAAGAGAATAGAGGGCATATGACACAAGTGAAGGAGACATTCACAGATAGGAAATGGGAAATGAGCCTGCAAAGGAGATTGTTCCTTTTGACTAAGAGGAAGAAAGAAAACTTGGATAGAGAGGTTTTATGAAACCCTATGAACGAGGGAGTATCCAAAAGAAGGGAAGGAGGGATTGATCCAGAGTTTTGAGTCACAGAAAGGTCAAGGATAATAAAGACTTTAGAAAGGTCATTGGAACTGGTAGTCATTGGTGACTTCTGAGAATAGTTTCAGTAAGGTGAGGGAGGAATGGATAGATAAAAGTTAATTACAAGATATTAAGGTCAGGGTGAAGAAGTAAGCCACAAAGTAGAAGGTACAGAGAGGAAGTTCCCTCCCTCCTCCAGATGTAAGTGCCCTGGGACAAAACCGTGACTGCTCTTCCCTAGGTAGAGCTTTAAGAACTAAGATATCAGATATCAGTATGGACCAGAAGCCAAATGCATTCTCCATGTGTGGGATATCTTATATGTGTAAGCCATCTCTTATCATCTTAGGATGAGGCAAAGAAACTCTATCAAATCTGAGTTCAGTCAGGCCCCTGGGGACCTCATGAATAAATTTACCCAAGCAGATGTCTGGTCTAATTTCCTTACTGGCTCTATCCCTATCTCTCTGATGTTTAAAGAAAGGACAACCTGATGGTCCCATTCCCCTAAATACTAACCCTGGGAGTGGGGTCTCCAGTTAATTGATACTTCACCCATGTTGTTGCTAACAAACTCCTACATTCTATTTTCTAATCTGTAAAATTCAAAGTCATCACTTGTCAAGATGAAAGCCTCATTCTACTGATAACCATCCCCCACTTTTTCATCCCCCTCCAACTCAGTCTTATCCTTACCTAGTCTTTACCAAATTCTGGCTTGTGCCTTCTGAAACCTTCATTTTTTTTTTTTAAAGCAATTGGGGTTAAGTAACTTGCTCAAGGTTACACAGCCAGTTATTTCTGGGTGTGGTGCTAAGTATCTGAGCCCAGATTTTATTCCCCCAGGTCATCCCGACACTGGGGCCAGTGCTCTTACTCGCTGTGCTACCTGGCCGCCTCCTGAAACCTTCATTCTTTTGTTAACAAACCCCACTTCATCCTAGGCTAACTTCTTCCTTGGTTTCCTCTTGAAGACACTGGTTTCCCTCTTCACTTAAGGGGGCTTTTTCTCATGCCCAACATTCTAGAACACAAGGAAGAGCAGGCATACGTTTTTTTTTTAATCACAAGGGGAAAAGGTATAGATTTCATTAATATATTTTAACATATTGGGGCAACTAGGTGGCATAGTGAGTAGAGCACTGGCCCTAAGATCAGGAGGACCTAAGTTCAAATCCAGCCTCAGACACTTAACACTTACTAGCCATGTGACCTATTATATATATATCTATGAGGCTAGAACTATGTATGTGTGTGTGTATATATATATATATATATACACACACATACATAGTTCTAGCCTCATAGACCTCTTGAAAAGATCT
>NW_027186350.1:872395-899057 GCF_028583685.1 Petaurus breviceps papuanus
ACACACACATACATAGTTCTAGCCTCATAGACCTCTTGAAAAGATCTTGGGGGGACTCAGGAGAATTTCTGATCTAGGGAGAGGAGACAAAATGTGTATATACATATTGATAAATAGCCATTAGATTTGGAAATTAAGAGATTCAGTGACAAAGTTGGTAGCCAGACTGCAGTGTAGATAAGAGTGAGAAGAAAGGAAGTGAATGTAGTAAGAACTGATGCTTTTTTCTAGAGGCTTAACTGAGAAGTGGAAAAGAAATATAGGACAATAAGTAGATTGTCTGGGAGGACCTAAAAAGTAATTTTCTTACTTTACTTTTACTTTACTTTTTTTGTAGGCAACAGGGAAAGAACTAGTATACAGGGAGAGACTGAAGACTAATGGGGATGATGGTGAATCATTCTGGGGGCAATTTTTGCTGGAGAAGATGGAAAAGAATATGACCTAGGGATTCAATTCATTAATAATTAATATTAATAAATAATTGATAATGTTACCTTAAAAACTCTGGCTTCTTAGTTCATTGATCTACTCAGAGCCCATGACCTCTATTTCACTTCACTGTGGCTACCCACAAGCTCTAGAATATCATCTATAGTTGTGCTACCTCTGTGACCCAGAATTTAGCAGTTCCTCTCTTAGACTATCACCGTTTCATATCCTTATAAAGTGTCCTTATAGCTTTCCATCTCTTCCTCTGTCACATTCAGTTAGTAAATTAGACAATTTGCATTTATTAAGTGCCCACTATATATGTCAGCACTGTGTTATGTACTGGGGATGCAAATAAAGACAAAAGACAAATGCTCATAGTTTAAAATAGGAAACAACATGCCAAAAGCTATGTACAAGCAAGGTATATACAGGATAAATTGGAGATAATCAATAGAGGGATGGGCCTAGCATTTGGGGAGATTGGGAAAGGCTTCTGGAAGAGGGTGAAACTTTAAGATTAAACTTTCGCCCTGATATTTGACGCTAATGGCTCTACCTCTCCCTCTTCTTCCAATCAGCCCCCACTCTTGCCTTACTTTCTTCTTTTCAGTATTGACCCCATTGCTGACCAGTGCAACTATATCCTGTTCTCTACTCTTGAATTTCTTGGTTCCAACTGCCACTCACAACTGTCAAAACTCATCCCTACTGAGACAGCTGAATGTGGATGGAAAAAAATTCACACAACTATACCAAATAGGTCCCCTGTAAATTCATTTAGCTAATCTAAGCTGGGCTATCACTGTTGCATGGCAATCCTTTCTATTACATTTCCTTCCATTGCTTTTCCAGACTTCTTCTCTCAAGTTCCCCTCACTTTAAGGCGAAGACTTTGCCTCCTACTTTGCTGTGTGCTCTCTCTTTTCTTTCCTAACCTACATCTCAAAGCCCCTCCAGATTGATGCCCATTCTCTACTTTGTTTTAGCCTCAGACAGAAAAGTGTTCCTTCTTGTCTATGGCAAGCTCCCTTCTTGTACCTTTGACCACATAACCTTCTGTCTTCTTTGGGTCCTTTGCCTTCAGTCATTCCTTCTTTCTTTCCCTCTCCCTCTCCTTCTTCTTCTCCCTCTCACTCCCTCTTTCCTTCTCTCCCTCTCCCCCCCACTCTCTCTTTCTCTCTACCCCCCATCTCTCTGTCACACACACCCCCTTCTCTTCAATTTCTCCTTATCTGCCAGTTCTTTACCCACTGTCATCTGCCGCCTGAAAATATTTCAGGACTCCTTCACCCTTAAAATAACCTTCACTAGGGCCTATCATTCCTTCAAACTGTCACATTACATTGTTTCTTCCTTTCATTGCCAAACTAAAAAAAAAAAGTCATCTAAGCTTGCTGTTTTCACTTCTTCACCTCCCACTACTCACTTCCCAACCTCTTGCAATCTGGCTTCTGGACCCACCAATCAAATGAAACTGTTCTCTCAAGTTTACCACTGACTTCATACCTTCTAAGTTTATTTTTCTCTGTCTTCATCCTATTTGACCTTTGTACAGCTTTTTGGCATTGTCAGTCAATCCCTCCTTCTGGATACCCCTCTCCTCCTTTGGCATCTGTGATATTGTTCTTTCCAGGTTCACTTTCTACATACATGACTACTTCTCAGTCTCTCTTACTGGATCTGCTCCTGTACCCTTCACATGGGCACTGATAAAGACTGTCCTGGGCCCTTCTCTCTGTATTTTCTCTTAGTGATCTCATCTTCCCATTACTATTTTCAGATTGTTGCACTATTGCTATCATTCATCAACCTCTTCTCCTTTGAGGTTCATGCTATCTAAATATATCTCCCAGTTCAGATCCCAGAAGCTATTATCTACTGACCCCCAAGATATTCTCCTTCCCTTTTTTCTGTCTGACTCACAATCTTCCTGTCTACCTCAATGCATGCCCTAATATTAGGAAACTTAGACATACATATTCATGTTCCCTAAAATCCTCCAACCTTCTGGTTCCTCAGTCTACCCAATCTTCATGGCTTCCTCCTTCAATTCACCCCCAACTACAGAGAGGGATGGTGCCATCTTGATCCTACCATCACCCACTGGTGTCCATGATCAAGCAAGAACTCTGACATCCCTTGTTCTGATCAGAATCTCTATCATGCCACCTCTCCCTAAACCTATTCTTCATCTCAGTGAACCAATATCACTCAACTTTCTCCTCTACTATGGACTCCCTGACGTCTTTGTTCTAACCTTGCTGATGCCTTAGCAAACTCCGTGCTTTGCTTGCTTTCACCATCTGCCTCCTCTGCTGCTGTAGAAAGCTGAAGGGAGTAATGAAACTATTGTGACTGGGGCCATTAGATATTTATATAATTTAATCTCAACCAGGAGCTCACTGAAGCAAGGCAAGCCTTTAAGGAATCCTTAATTGATGAGCCCTTCCCTCCCCCCACCCTCTTCACCCCAGTCTTCTGAATACTCTCTCCTCTCTGGATTTCTGCAACACTGCTCTCTTATTTCTCCTCCTGTCTGGCTCTCCTCATCTCCTTTGCTGGGTCATCATCCGTGTCACAATGACTAACTTCAAGCATACAATCAGACTGTATCCTGGGTCCCCTTCTTTCTCCTGTCCTTTTTCCTCTTTATATTCTTAAAAAGAATAAACTAATTAATTTTTAGTTTTCAATATTCACTTCTATGAGTTTTAAATTTTCTCCCCCTCCCTCTTCACCAAGATGGCGTGCAATCTGATATAGGCCCTACATGTACATTCTTATTAAACATATTTCACATTAGTCACATTGCACAGAAGAGTCAGAACAAATGGGACAAGCCTTCTCTTTGTACTCTTGCTCTTGGTGACCCCATTGGGGGTTTGGCTACCTCCACACAGATGATTCCTATATCTATACATCCAGACCCATCTCTCTTCTATGGCACAGTCCTACATTCACAATCACTTACTGCATATTTTGAATTGGATATAGATCTCTCACACTTAACGTGTCAAAACATTAGATTCCCCTCCTACCCACCCCTCTTCAAAACTGTCCCATGACCATCAAGGGCACTACTGTTCTTTGAGTCGCTCAGGTTTGCAACTTTGGTGTTCTCCTTGATGTCTCACTCTCATCCACCCCACAAATCTAATTAGCTCTTATATTTTGTCATTTCTGTTTCCACAACATCATTAGCATACACCTCCTTCTCTGTATTTATTGTTCAGTGGCATGTGATTCTTTGTGACCCCATTTGGGGTTTTCTTGGCTAAGATGCTGGAAATGGTTAGCCATTTCCTACTCCAGCTCATTTTGCAGATAAGGAAACTGAGGCAAACAGTTAAATGACTTGCCCAGGGTCACACAGCTAGTCAAAGTCTGATTTGAATTCAGAAAGATGAGTCTTCCTGACTCTAGGCTTGGCACTCTATCCTAGCTGCCTTATACTCACATCCCAGTTTAAATCTTTATCATATCTTCTAGACTCTTGGAGTAGCCTACTAAGCAATTTCCCTGACTTAAGTCAATCCCTTCTGTGTGTCTTGGTACTGACTGTCCCCCATGCCTGGAAATCTCTCCCTCCTCATCTCTACCTTTTTGTAATCCTAATTAAGTGACTCTTTTTTTTTATTAAGCTTCTGTTGGTTACCATGTTTGCTATTGGTTTCTTCTCTAATGTTAACATATCTGCTTTAAATGGGTTTTGTATATGCTTAGATATATACACATGGTTTTGCCCTTTTAGAATGCAAATTCCTTGAAGGCAGGGTTGTTTGGCTTTTCTTTTTAACTCTAGAGCCTAGAACTGTGCCTGTAACACAGTAAGTGTTCAATTACCACTTGCTAGTAAAGTTGATCATTGTATTGTATCAGCCTCTTTCCTCTGTAGTCTTCTTCCTTCCTTTTGATTCATCCCTTCTCTAGTGCATCTCCTACCCAACTTCCAGAATAATCTTCCTAAGGCACAGATCAGACCCAATTGCTCCCCTGCTCAAAAATATTCAGTTCTTTTTAGGATAAAAATCAAAGTCCTTTGTCCAGCATTCAAAGTCTCCACCCCACCCCCCAATCTGGTTCCAAGCTCTTCCCAGATTTATTTCATATTATTCCTTTCCTGCAGCCAACCTAATAGCTGTTCCTTGGCACTCCATCTCCTGTTTTTCTTAGTACAGGCTGTCATTCAGGCTTGAAAGCTACTTCTTAGAATTTTTACCTTACTTTAAGGCTCTACTCAGATGCCACTTACTACACTAAACTTTTCCCAGTCCCTGTTGTTGTCCCCTCCTCCCCCATTGTTGTCCTCAAATTACATTGCATTTATTTACCTGTTGAAGGGGTACCTCTACATTGTACATTTTGTCTCCCCCTATCCATAGAACGCAAGCTCCTGGTGCACATGGACTACTTTGTCTTTGTATCAATAGAACTCCAACACAACACTTTGTACATAACAGGTATTTTATTTTGTTGAGTTGAATAAAAAAAAATCCCTTGCCATGGAAGTTGAGAAAGGCTCCATGGAGCATATAGGCTCTGGAGTATGCATAGGATTTACAGAGAATGAAGGATGTGGGGGTGGGAATTTAGGCAAGGGAAACAGCATGAACAAAAGTTTGGAGGTAGGAATGGCAATGATGCCTTACATTCTTATGGTGCCTTCTACATACACATCCATCAGTTTTGCTCATTTATTTCATCTTCACAACTCTGTGAGATTCAGTATCATTACTCCCATTTTTCAAATAAAGGACTTGAGGCTCTTACAGGTGAAGTGACTTTTCTTACACTCATTTTTATAGGACCTCGAGACTTCTAAGGGATTTTCTTTACAACAGTCCTATAGAACTACTATAATTACCCCATTTGGTAGTTGAGGAAAGTGATTTATATGTGATCACACAATGATGGAGCCTGAACTCGAACCCAATTGATTTTATTCCAAGAGCCCCCCTCTTTCTCTCATATGATGGATCCTCTGTGATCAGGGTATACATGGGGACCTTGAGGAAACCACTCTCAGCTAGAGTGTAGAAGGTGTAGGTTGAAGCATTGCTTTGGCTTTTAAAGCCCTTCATCACTTGGCCCCTTATCTTTCCTGCCTTCTTATACCTTACTGCCTGCCCTCCATGTACTTTAGGTTAAGTGACACTGACCTTGCCGCTCCTCGAACGTGGAGCTCCATCTCCCAGTTGAGCATGTTTGTCAGCCGTCCTCCAAATCTAACATGCTTTTCCTCCTCCTCCTGTTTTCTCTATCTTCCTTCAAGTCTCAGTTAAATCCCAACTTATGCCAGAAGACTTTCCCAGTCCTTAATCTGAGACTGTCCTAAATTTACCCTGCACATACCTTGTTTGTACCCAGTTGTTAGCATGCTTTCTCCCCCATTAGTTTGTAAGGTCCTTGAGAACTTCCCCTTTATTTATATCCATAGGGCTTAGCACCATGCCTAGAACACAGTAGGTGCTTAATGCATGCTCATTGGTTGCTCATTGAATTAGGAAACTCTATACCCTCTCTGGATCACTTGTAGTAAAACTTGTAGTAAACTTGTATATATACTGCTTACACTTCTGGCTAGTCAGAAAAAGGAAACCAAGCTCCCAATCCTGCTGCCAGGCTACCTCACCTCTGATATCTCTCTCTGCTCCAACAGGGTGGGAGAACGTGTACGGCTTTGACATGACCTGTATCCGGGACGTCGCCATGAGAGAACCCCTGGTGGACATTGTCGACCCAAAGCAAGTGGTGACCAATGCCTGTTTAATAAAGGTCTGGTAACTCATAAATGTACTGATTGGGCTAGAATTGTCTTAGGGATACATCTATGCTATCCTGGAAAGGGAGTTTGATTTGAGGAGCTAAGACCTCAGGGTTGGGCCTTGAGTGGGCCATCTGGACAGAAAAAGAAAAGAAACATGTTCAGAGCCCAGCTCTCCAAATGACCCTAGTTTCCTAAATCCTCAAGTTATCCTCAACTCTATAAATTATAGTGGATTATTCTTGGCACTTTAGAATTATAAGACCTTGAGATAAAAAAAAAAGAATTTAGAGATGACCTAGTCCACCCCCTTCACTTTACAGCTCAGAGAGCTGAGCCCTAGAGAGCTGAATTGATTTGCCTGGCGTCACACAGTAGCAGAAATTGGATTTAATCTTTGTCTTTCTGATTCCACATCTAGCACTATAACCCAATGCCTCAAACAATTGACCAGTATTTATTTTATGCTGACTTTGTGCCTAGCCTCTGAGTGATAACAGGGGGCTGTGCCATGCTTTGAGTGTTTTGGGATATAGCTGTTCTGGAGTTCTGATGCTCAATATGTTTCCAGACTCCCTTGCTGTTAATGACTGATGAGCCAGGAAGCATTTCTATCAAAGAAGGAGTGAGCAGAATTGCTTTTTCCAGTTTGTTGAGAATCATACTCCATGATGGTGTGGTGGGCCTGGGGGTTTCTTGGGGAGGCACAAGGGGAGGAAAGAATGCCATGTGGAAGAGGGATTCTACTTTATCTATTTGGTTTCAGAGGGTAGAACTATGCACAGTTGGAATAAATTGCCGAGACAGATATCAGCTTGATGTATTGAAGAACATTGCAGTAATTCGAAGAATCCAAAAGTACAATGGGTTTCTGGGAGTCAGGGAGGGAGAGGGGTAGGGAGCTCTTCATTCCTGAAGGCAGCTGGTAAATATCTAATAACTGGAACTCCAGAAAACAAAAAAGTAGCCACAGCACACTTTTAAGTGTAATCTGCATTATTTGCACTTTTATCCCCCAGTTAAGTCTAGGCAATCAACAAGACAATAAATTGAACCCTAATTTGTAGGGTGTCTTGATTTCTGAGGTATAGATACTTAACACTGAAAATTTAACAAATCAGTTCTTGAGAGTAATAGAAGTTGTCTTCAGCACTCCCCATCTATAGGTCTTCCCATGAAGGTTGGATGAGGAGGTGTTTGCTCTATTGCAGAGGAGATTCATGCTTAAGCATTGGTTGGACTACGTGATCTTTGAGGATCCTACCAACACTGACATTCTTGGTTTCTCTAAAAGGGTCAATGGTAGGACTAAGTTAGGTTTACCAAGGTGTCTCTAAACTAGAGCAAAATGAGTCATATTAGAGGCACTTGGAACAACTTAGAACCAAAGAATGCTAAAAGTAGGTGAGGGTGGGGTTGGAGGTCAGTACTAAAGATCATCTAGTCCCAGTGAGGAAACTGAGGCCAGGACAGGTAAAATGTCTAAGGTCACAAAGCAACTGTGTAATTAAGCTAGAATCTGCCACCAAGTCTCTTGACTCCCAGGCCAGTGGTTTTGCTCACTATACTACACTATACTACTATACTACGTCTCTGGAGATTTATGTTTGTCTTTGAGAACTTGGGTCAAGTCACAAGTAGATTGTCATTGGATAGACATCACATTAAGTAAAGAGAACATTCCTGCTTCTTGGAGGGGGAAGAGTTCAAAGATTTCCCAAACAGGGGAAAACTGAAATAGATGTTATAATACTCCTGTCCCTCAATCCAGTCCAGGTAGAGAGAAATTATTATTAATTATAATAATTGTTGTTGTAAAAAGTCTCCAGGCAGAGATATCCTATACTTTTTCCTTGGTAGCCCTCATAGAATCTCAAAGGCAGAGTGACTCCTGGAATTATGTAGTACATCTCATATCTATTTGTTCTTGATAAATCCCTATCAGTTTATAGTGATTCTTTCTTTTTTAAGTGCTTACAAATTATTCTGTTAATTAATTAAATTATAACTTAATCAGTTTTAGAATTTATTTTAATCCTAGAATTTGGATAGGAAATAAATATTTCTCACTCTCATAAAGTTTTTCATATTCATGCCAAATAACTCTTGGTATAAATAAAGCCTATTTTCTCTGGTTCAGGCCTCTCTGGAGGTAAAGAAGAGTTAGCGTTCTCTTAAACCAATCCTTCTAATTAATCCTTCTTATTGCTGAACTGCAGATGTTACATCCAAGTCTCTTGCAGAAGTCCCACTTCCTTCTTAAAATGTAGCACAAAGAGACAAGTGGGATAATTTGAAGACTTCTCAGAGGTACTTGAGATAAAAAAAGGTGATAGGGCCTTAAGGATGAGTGGTCAATGTCCTAGAAATGTACTACTCAGTCAATTTAGTTGTTTCTTTCTCAGGTTAGTGGGAACTCGTATTTTCTTTGGATTATTAAACCCAGTGTGAAAGGTGTCATGGTAAAGTAAAGAGCTAGCTGGTCTAAGAGTCATGAAGGTTTGGGCCCAGGCACATCCACTGGCTCACTAGTCTAGCTTTGTGACCTTGATCAGTCATTTAATTTCTCACTGCTTCAGATAATTCTCTAAGACAAGGGCTCTTAACAGACCCAGTGGGTCTGTGGATACATTTTCGGGGGGGAGGGTTTGTGAATGTTTCTTAATGTAGTGGTAACTGTATTTCAATATATTTTACTTTCTTTTATAATTTTCTGTATCTAACTGTTTAAAAGCAGTATTCTTAGTCCTCAGGCTTCATTGGATTTCTAAAGGAGGGTATATTGCCCCCCAAAGTTAAGAACCCACAATTTAAGATCATTAGTTGCAGGTCTATACTGGTAGAGGAAAGAGGAATCTTTCTCACTTGAAATTCTCTTCAACAATGAAATCACAGATTTGCTTCAGTGGGAGGAGGGGAGTTAAAAAAAGACTTTCAGGAAAAAACAACCACAAATCCTCCCATGATGCAAATCATTTAGATTGATAATAACAACTCCCATTTATGTAGCACTTCACACACATTGTCACGGTTGAGCTATACAACTATTCTGTGAGGTAAAAGATCATTATCACAATTTTACAGGTGAGGAAATCTAAGCTTAGATCAGGTGAAATGATTTACCTAAATGATAGTAAGTGACAGAACTAGGGCCCAAACACAGAGCTTCTAATAACCAAAACTTGTGTCCTTTTACTTAGCAAGATGGAACTTCCCTACTTAGGAGTTCTCTCCATCTGTACAGGCCCAATGCCTGCCTTTCCTTCATGGATATGTATCGTGAGTTGTGGAGGCTTTCAAAATGAATCGCTTGGTAGCAAGTCCTCTGGTGGTGGGCTTCTCCAAATGTAATAGGGCTGGTCCTGGACAATAGACAGTTACTCCATCCCTGGGACTATATTCAAAGCCTGGCAGAACTTTCTAGGGCTTGAATTCCATTGGCACAGTCTTGGAAAAACTTGGCTATCTGCCAAACTGTGATGAGGCTCTTTGATTTAAACAGGCAAATGGTGAGGTCAAAGAGTGCTGAATTGGCATCAGAAGAGATGGGTCTTGATCCTGGCTTTGCCATTTCCTACCTGACTTTGGGCATTCATTTATAAAGTGAGGGAAGGTTCATTCTAGATAAAAGACTATGATTCTAGCATCTATATAAAAATAAAACTAAATATAAATCAATACAAAAATGTATATGTCATAATTAAAAATTTTAAACTATGACTTAAAGACCAATAAAGATTTTGTCTTTCAACAAAGGAATGAAAAAACAGCAATAGTGTTACTTAGACTCTTTATGATATCTCTGGTGATTCAGCAATAACAGCCCTCAGAAACTTAAAGATAAAAGGGCAGCATCTTCCTGGACTGATCACCTGAGGAAATAGCCTAGGCACCATCATAGGATTTTAGGGCTGGCGGGGGCCTTGGAGATTATCTCAATCAACCCCTTTATTTTAAGAGTCCAGGAAACCGATGTACAGACTTTCCCAATATTACACAGGTATTAAGTAGCAGAATCAGGTTTCAAATATGGGTCCTTTCAAGTCCTAGTTCATCCTCATGCCCCCTCCTCTGGCCACCACCACCATTTTGAAAATAAGGAAACAGGCCCAGATTGGTGAAGGGACTTTGCCCAAGGTTACACTAAATAAGTAGCAGAGACAGAATCTAAACCTAGGTCTTTCATCTCCAAATCCAGTGGACTGTACTACCCAGAGCTGTCCTTCCATTATGTGAGACAGGCATTCGAAAAATCTCCTCATTTGGTTACACTGAAGTAGGTAAATTCAACCAGGCACATTCAAGGACATTCTAACCAACCCAAATCAAAGAGACTTGTAGAGATTTTAAAATATTACTCCAAATTTTCCAAAACTGATTATATTATAAGATTTGAAGACCATGATTAAGTGTTTCCTCCCTTTCTCTTCTTATCTCTACCTGCCACCATTTTTGTCTTTACTGGTTTACTACAGGATAGGGATCAGTTGGTTTGTTTGGAGGTTTAAAACCACCAGTGATCTCCTGTTCAGTTGTCAGTAATGTGCTAAGTAATTTTTGTCTTCCTGAAGGGCTAGGGAAATATTTGCCCTTATTCACACACCCTTAATTGATGTTTTCATGCTATTAATGTTTTTGGTGCATTAACCTTTATTATAATTAAGCCTGTGTTTTGACCAGACATGCTGGGACACATCCATTTGTAACATTACTTAGTGAAGGCCAAGAAAGGCCAAGGCCATTCTGTTTAATTTATGCTGATGGAGCATGAAGTCACCTGGGGGTTGCCCTCAGCACAGGTTCTAAGTTTTCTGAGAGGCTGGAGAAGTTCCTATTCCTCCCAGGAGGAGGCCTGGGAGTCAAAGGAACTTGGCTCTGCTTCAGATCTTTGTATTCCAAGAAAGGTCATAGGATTTAAAGTCAAAAAAGGCCTTAAGAGTCATCTCTTTCAACCCCTTCATTTTACAAATTAGGAGGACAGGGAGAGGAAGTGACTTGGTTCAGTTTGCACAGATAGTGGTAGGTGGCAGAAACAAGATAGGAGCCCAGGTTCCTTGGATCTGGGGCATTTAGGTGGCACATCTAGGAGCACTGCACCTGGAGTCAGGAAGACCTCAGTTCAAATCTGGCCTCAGATACTAACTGTGTGACCCTGGGCAAGTCACTTAACACTGTTTGCCTCAGTTTCCTCATCTGTAAAATGAACTGGAGAAGGAAATGGCAAACCACTCCAGTATTTTTGCTAAGAAAACCCCAAATGGGTCATGACTGAAAAAAGGGAATATCATCCTTGAATCTAGGTCCAGAGCTCTTTCCATTGCATGGTACCCAAAACTCTCTATATCATAATACTAACTCTTCTAGAGGACATATGGAAAAGCAGTGAGGACAATGTGAGGGATATTCTAATAGAAATGAAAAGCATTAGCAAAGGTATGGAAGTAGAACACATAAATAGAATTATCCTCAGTCAGGGGCGGCTAGGAGGCACAGTGAATAGAGCACCGGCCCTGGAGTCAGGAGGACCTGAATTCAAATCCAGCTCCAGACACTTAACACTTACTAGCCATGTGACCTTGGGCAAGTCACTTAATCCCAATTGCCCTGCCCTCCCCCCTCCAAAAAGCAGAAAAAAGAAAAAAAAAGGAATTATCCTTGGCTCAAAGGGGGAGAGGTACCCTAAAGATTCTAAAGGATCTCATCCAACCTTATCATTTTCAGTCGATTACATGGAGGCCCAGAGACTTTCCCAATGTCACACAGGGATTAAATAGCAGATCTAAGATTTAATGTTCCTGCAGCATTGAATAGTTCACTCAGATAGAATAGCAATTATGTATGGGAATCGATGGAAGAGGAGATTGGCAATGTACAGAAGCAACAGGTTGTAGAGAACCTTCAATGGTGGTTGAGCTGGACAACTATCCAGCAAGAGAGGAGAGCCATTGATGAGTTCTGGGCAGAGTGTCCATTAAAAAAGTGACTCTGGAAGCTACTATAGGATAGACTGGAGATGGGAGCAAGTAGAGGAAGGGACCAGTCCCCATGGTTTGGACAGGTGAGAAGTGGTGGTGAACTATGGCTACGATGGTGGGAATGACAGAGAAGAAAGCTGAGTTTGCATCTCACCTCTTTCTTATGGCCTGTAGAACCTGGACAAGGCACCATAATGGCTAGTGTTTATATAGTGCTTTGCTAATATTATCTCCTTTTACCCTCTATTATTATTACTATCATTTTACAGACGAGGAAACTGAGGCAACCAGAGGTTGAGTGAGTTTCTCAAGGTTATACAACTAGTGTCTGAGGCCAGATTTAAACTCAAGTCTTCCTGACTCCTGGGCAAGCTCTCTATCCACCATGGCACCTAGCTGTCAGACATCTAGCTGTTACAACACTCTGAACCTCAGTTTCCTCATATGTAAAATACAGGTTGTGCTGGATAGTTTCTAGGGTTCTTTCCAATTCTAAATTTGTGAACTTAGAAGAATTTATCAAGCATGGGCATTGACTGAACATAAGGAAGGGAAAAAGAAGGGAAAGGGAATCGATATTTTTATGTATCACTCAGTGCTTCACAAAATTGCATAGTCAAGTAAAACAGACTCCCATATTGGTTATGTTCACAAATGTGTCTCATTCTGCATCTTGGACCCACACTTTCTGTCAAGATGCAGATAAACTTCTTCATTATCGATCTTTGGAATAATGGTTGATAAGAGTTCTTAAGTCATTTATTTTTACAAAATTGCTGTTATTGTTTATTGTGCAAATTATTTTCCTTGTTTTTCTCATTTCACTGGGCATCATCAGTCCTACAGATCTTCCTAGGTTTCTTTGAAATGATCCTCTTTATAATTTTCCATAGTATAATGGTTTCCTGTTACATTCAAATGCTATAATTTGCTCAGCCATTCCCCGGTTGATGCAGACTCCCTCAGGTTCCAATTCTTTACCACCACAAAAAAGAGCTGCTCTAAATGTGTTTGTACACGTAGCAGTTTTCCCTTTTCTTTGATCTCTTTGGGAGTGCTGCCTGGCTTAGTCTTAAAGAGTTCCAGGAATAGCAAGTCCACAGATCCTTCAGTTACCAGTTCCTAATATTTGGCACACTTGACGGGTGGGAAGTTCTTCCTTATGCCTAACTTCAATCTTACCTGCTGTGTTGTAAGACCCTTCTAAGTTTTTTTTTCCTATTTTTTGACTAGAGTTAGCAAATAGTTGCTGAGCATCATTCACCTAAAAAGAATGGTACATTGTGAAGTCTTTCAATTACATTTGTTCCTCATGCAAAATTGATTTTTATCTACTTCCTGCTGAAATTGTTCTATCTATTAGTTCTTCATTTCCCATTTGGAGCTGAAAATTCTATCCTTTTTTTCCCCACTGCTTTTAGAACCTTTGTTTTTTCTCTGCTTGGGTTCATTTTTAATGGGTTACCACAGAGCAGACCAGGACTGCTCTCTGTGACTTTCTGATCTAGGATCTCTAATGAGATACTGCTCAATACTGGTGCCCTGAAGGTCAAAGTATCCTTGATTCTTGTCACTCTTTACCTGCTGAAAGGTTACTCAGATATTTTTCTCCTTAAATTAAATCCCTGCCCCACTACTGAACCTTTATCTTTGCTGTTGTGATTCCCCCTTTTTGTTTCCCCCAATTACATATAAAAACAATTTTTGACATTCATTAAAAAATTTTTTTGAGTTCCAAATTCTCTCCTCCCCCACATTGAGAAAGCAAATACTTTTATATTAGTTATACATGAGTCGTCATGCACAGCATATTTCCATGTTAGTCAGGTTGTGAAAGAAAACACAGACACAAATCCTCCCCCCAAATTAAGTAAAAACAAGTTTGTTTCAATCTTCATTTAGACTCCATCAGTTCTTTCTCTGGAGATGGATAGCATTTTTATCATAAGTCCTTCAGAATTGTCTTGGATCAATGTATTGGTGAAAATAGCTAAGTCATTCACAGTTGATCATCATACAATATTGTTATTACTACATATAATATCCTTCTGGTTCTGCTCATTTAACTTTGTATCAGTTCATGTACATCTTTCCAGGTATTTCTGAAAGCATCCTGCCTGTCATTTCTTATAGCACAATAGCATTCCATCACAATCATACATACCAATTTGTTCAGCTGTTCCCCAGTGGACATCCCTTCAATTACTAATTCTTTGCTGCCTCTAAAAGAACTGCTATAAATATTTTTGTACAAAAAGGTCCTTTTCCTTTTTTAAAAATCTCTTTGGGATGTAGAACTAACAGTGGTATTGCTCAGTCAAAGGCTTTGCATGGTTTTATAGCCCTTTGGCCATAGTTCCAAATTGCTTTACAGAATGGTTGAAATAGTATATGTTGTGGTGATTCCTTACACTCTTTTAACTCCTGTCCAGAACCCATTCATAATAGTGATTCATGTTCCAGTTACTTGACAGATGACAGAAATATGATTGGCTCTCTAGGTAAGACAAGGAAATGAGTAAGATCTAGAAAGATCCATAGCCCTCCCAGGTCATATCTCCATCTATGCAAAGATAGGGCAAGCTGCCCAAATATAGGAGAAGATGAGATTTTCCAGGGAAAGGATTGGAGACTTAATTTTGAAATGAATAACTGTTGCTTCATGGACTTTTATTTTGTTTAAACTGGATGGAATCTGGAAAACTGTGTTGTTTGATATCAACATTTTACATATGAGGAAACTGAGGCCCAAAGAAGTGAATTATTTTGGTCAAGGACTCACAACTAATTAATAGCAGAGCCATAATTTTTAATTCAGATCTTCTAAGTTTCAGCATCCTTTCTACATAGCATGGTTGACTTCTTGTTTCCTTAACCCTTTGTCTTAAAAGAGAATAAGTTCCAGGAATGTTAGAGCCAAAATTCAGAGTTCCCATGATAAAGAAGAAATTATTACAAGCATCAAGAAAGAAGCAGTTAAGGTACCAAGGATCAGGATCACACAAAACCTGTTGGCTTTGAAGAATGACTAGAGGAGATCTTGGAATAAATACAATGAGATAGGTTTCCAACCAAGAATAGCTGAACAAATTGGTGTATATGACTGTGATGGAATACTGTTGTGCTATAAGAAATGACAGGCGGGATGCTTTCATAAATAACCTAGAAAGAGTTACATGAACTGATGCGAAGTGAATTGAGCAGAAGCATACCTTGAAAAGCTGAGTATAATCTTATAGGGTAATAATGGGTTTTAAGTGCAATAGAGAAGTTTTTTAAGCATTTCTGATAAAAAAGACAAGAGTTGACGGAAGAAAGGAGGGAAGAAAAGAAGCATTTATTAAGCTCTGGACACTATACTAAGTGCATTACAAAAATTATCTCACGTTATTCTGACAAAAACCCTGTGAGGTAGGTGCTATTATTATTTCCATTTTTCAGGTGAGGAAACTAAGGCAAAAAGAAGTTAAATGATTTGGCCAGGGTCACACAACTGGCAAGCAACTAAAGTCATATTTGAACTCAGATCTTCCCGACTCCAGGGCATGTTCTATCCACTCTGCTGTGTGCCCATATTACATCATAACAAAATTAAAAATAAATCTTACCATTTATAGTCAAGGACTTTATAGTGCTTTTTGTCAATGATATTCTCAGCTCAGTGATAAAGAGAAAGTAGATGCTTCTGCATTAAAAATGAAATAAAATTTAAAAAAAAGATAGTATACCAGCATGAAGACATTAAAACTCTACATCAATATTTAGCTGGCACACACACTAGAAAACTTGAATGCTGTATTGCCCAGTTAAAGGCAATGAAAAAGAAACATGGTGTAGAATCTGGAAGACAAAAGTATATCAGAAATTCTTGATGCCCTTAGTCAAAATCAAAATTAAAAGTGAAAGCCAAAAGGTAAAGGTGACAAATAATAAACAAGGAGATAAAGTAACACAAAGAACATAACTCATCATCAATCAAAAAATATACTGTTGAGTTTGGAGAAGTGTTGTATAGTGGTTAGAGAGCTGGCACTGGAGCCAGGAGAACCGGACACGTTGGCCATGTGACCCTAAGGCAAGTCCCTGAACTCTATAGTATTTGAGACGAATCTCTAAGACTATATATTGAAGAGAAAGTGCCAACCAGCATTGAACAAGGTGATTCTCCTTTGCCAAAGAGACTTGAGAAGCAAAGAAATTAGAAGAGAATGAGAACCTTCCTCCCCACCCCCAAAGAATATAGAAAGATGTAGAAAGTTTTTGGTAATCCATATAAATATAATAAAATGAAAACACAATTTGAATCAAATGTAAAATAGAAAACTTGCCTACCATTAATGTAGGGGATTCAGAAAGTTTTAGGGAAGTTACTTAGTGAAGCTACTAAAGTTTTAAGATACGTGGTATAATGAAGAACAGAAGATATCCCAAAGGTGTCAAAGTAGGTGATTGAAACTCTTGTTGTTCAGTTGTGTCCGACTCTTCATGACCCTATTTGAGGATTTCTTGGCAAAAATCCTCCAGCAGTTTGCCATTTCCTTCTCCTCATTTTACAGATGAGGAAGCAGAGGCAAACAGGGCTAAGTGACTTGCCCAGGGTCACACAGCTAGTAAGTGTCTGAGGCCAGATGTGAATCCAGGAAGATGAGTCTTCATGATTCCAAACCCTGTACTCTATCCACTGTGCTACCTAATTGAAGCTCTAGCATTTTTGAAAAACTGGAAACCAATGGACCTTGTGAAGATCCTTAATTATTGGCTCAAACACTTTACACTGGTGCATTAATAACTAACAGAGTATTTTACTAGCTTCCTTTTGGTTACAAACCTGGTTTTATCTTTCTTAACAGAAACCATCACATATTTTTTTACACAACATGAACCCTAATTATGCTTTACATTGTAGAATGTACCATGTAGAATCTACCATGGCCATTTTCTTGCCATCACCTCCCCTGTTCCTCTACTCTCCAGACCACTGGAAACTTCCATTTGCCATGTTTATTATTACACATCCTGGGGGACTTAACCCCCAAAGTTCTGGAACTCTGAGGGGAATTACTAAACACCAAGGCATCATATTAATCACATTATGTACATGGATGGCATCATGTTATATGGCACCACTAAAAAAGCAACTTTTTTCATGGAAGCATCTGATAATAACAAATATTATTTTAATTTGAAAAGTATAAAAGTCTAAATATTTTCTAAGGAAAAATAAAACCTGTAGCTTTTTAATTTGAATATGCAGGTTAAAAAAGTTATTTTTGTTTTTTGAGACCAGACCTCTCTATCTTTCCCAGGCCTGCAATGTGGCTGCCACCCATGAACCTAATCCCAGTACTGATTGGCATGGAAGCTTTAATCTGCTATTTTTCTAACTTGGGTCAATCCACTCCTCCTTAGGCAGCCTGGTGGTCCCCCTCTTTCAAGGGCTCACCATATTGATGCCAGACTTAGTTTGAACATCAGACTAGTCAGCCCTCCTGCAGGTCAGAATGCCTAATCTTAAATGATTTGCCAAGCCTTCTGCACAGCAGGAATTACAAAAACATGTCCCAAATAGCTAGGAATAGAGGTGTGCAGCCCCTAGTTGCAGGGATTAAAAGTATATGTCACTATGACTTGCTGGAAGTAAAATTGAACCAATGGAAATTGAACCTAGGAAAGACTATTAAGAAGAAAACTGATGTTATAAATGTTAAGAACTTGGTTGTCAAAAACTAATGTCAATAACACATTTAAAGGAATGAGCACCTGTTCATTTCTTTTGGCATAGTAAACTGGATAATGATGCATCCAGAGGTTATCCAATTGAAAACTGTACAATGTTAACAAAATGCAGAATTCATAGCCCTAAGGCTATATAAAAAATTATTATTTCCTTGTCTAAAAGGAGGAAGATGATTGATACAAGTTCTCAGACCACAAGATAAATAGATCAAAACTTTACAGAAATATTTTTACTATAATCAGTCAATCAGTTGGTTGTTTGTTGTCCTTCATTCTCAAAAAGGACCAAAATGGCTTTTACTACAATGATTCAATAAACATTTATTAAGTGCCTACTGCATGCCAGGCACTGTACTAGGCACTAGAGATACAAAAAAGAGACAAAAGTCATTCCCTGCCCTCAAGGAGCTAGCAATTTAATGCAAAGATGCAAACAAATATATACCAAGCACACTGTATACTGGATAAAGAGAAGGAAGGCAGTAGAATTAAGAAGGGTTGGGGAAGGCTTCCTGTAGTCTGAGCAGAGGAAGGAGAGAGCTTCAGGCATGGGGGACGGCCAGAGGAAATGCCTGGAGCCTAGAGATGGATCGTCTTGTTCCTGGAACATCCAGGTCAGTGTTGCTGAATTGAAGAGTGCTTGGTGGAGGGTGAAGTGTAAGGAGACAAAAGAGGTAGAAAGGGACTAAGTTCTAAAGAGCTTTGAATGTGAAACAGAATATTTTGTATTTGCTCCTGGAGGCAACAGGAAATCACTGGAATTTACTACGAAGGGGGTAACATGGTTGGACCTGCACTTTAGGAAAACCTCTTTAGTGACTGAACAGAGGATGGACTAGAGTGGGGAGAGACTTATGGCAGGCAGACCCACCAGCATAATAGTCAAGATGTGAGGTGATAAGGGTCTGCATTCTACAGAGGGGTGGCATTGTTCTTGGGTTTGTTAAGAGAAGAGGGTGTATTTGGAGAGATGTTGCAAAGGTGATATTGATTTGCCTTGACAACTGCTTGAATATGGGGGATGAGAGATAGTGAGGAATCCAGAATGACTCCAAGGTTGTGAGCCTAAGGGACTGGAAGGATGATGTTGCCCTTTACAATAATAGGGAAGGTAGGAATCTGGGAGGTTTTAGGAGGGAAAATAATGACAACTGACAAATCAACCATGACCAGGCTTAAAGCTAAAGCTAAAGCTTGGTAGAACCAACCACTTTTTTTTTTTTTACATATTCTTTACAAACTCAGGATAATCTCTGAACATTGGGGAGGTGTCTGCGAAAGATGTTAGTGCTAGTATTATTATTCACATTTTACAAATGAGGATCGGAAGCCTAGAGAGATAAAGCACTGAACTTGTCCATGGTCACACAACTTGTTTAATGAGAGAACAGAATTAGAATTCAGTTCCTAGGACTATGAATCTAGTGCTTCCCCCAATAGAGATCATCTAATAATAATAGCCAGCATTTGTATAGCATATTAAGCATTATAAAGCACTTTTCAAATCTCTCATTCTCTATTTACAATAGTAACAAAAACGACAATAATAATGAGCATTTGTATTACTATCACACTTTAAGGTTTGCAAAATGCTTTACAAAAATCTCATTTT
The DNA here is from genome assembly GCF_028583685.1 of Petaurus breviceps papuanus. NCBI lineage: Eukaryota > Metazoa > Chordata > Mammalia > Diprotodontia > Petauridae > Petaurus > Petaurus breviceps. The sequence continues at coordinate 891,918 of NW_027186350.1, forward strand.
ACCCTTACTACAACAACAGATCACATTTCTGTAGTTTTCTAAGGTCTGTCAAGTGCTTTAAAATATTTTCTCATTTCATCCTCACAACAACTCTGGGAGGTACGTGCTGCCTTTCACAGATGAAGAAATGAAAGCAGAGATTAATTAACTTGCTCAGGGTTACACAGCTAGTAATTATCTGAAGCCAATTTTGAGTTCAGAGATGATATGTGAATGCAAGCAGACAACATATGACTTAACTCAAATTTTATAAGGTCCTATAAATATCCCATAAAAGAAAAAGAAAAAAAATAAAAATTCAGACTTCTCTGGCACAAAGGGATGGCCAAAAAATTTCACATGGATTTTCCAGATCATGGGGGTGCCATGTCCCTAGCCTCCACGATGTGGATGGGATGACTGTATTATCCCCATTTTACAGGTGAAGAAACTGAGGCAGAAAAGTCAAGTGAGATGGCCAGGATTATGCAGTTAGTAAGTGCTTGAGACTGGATTTGAATTCAGGCCTCTGCCAGCTTTAAGTCAATGCCCTCATGTTTTCAGGTGAGGAGTGTCACTGTCTGGACTCAACTCAACTCTCCTGACTCCCACACAAAAGCACTTTTCTACTTTACCAGGTTACAGTCACACCAGGGTAAAGGGAGGCCTTTTCAGCTGGGCAGGCTCTGCCAGAGCTTGGCTGTGCTGGGATGGCACTGAGGAAGCCAGGGTTACCTCCACATTAGGTTGAATCCTTGGACTAGGCCTTGGCTACAATGATAATGACCCTGAATCCATTGTTCTTGGGTTTGTTAAATGTCATTTTTTAACCTCATTACCTCTCTTTTCTTCCCACCTTGGTCACAGTAAGTTTGCATTTTTACTCCCTGAGCCCTGGAGCTGCAGTCAATGGAGTGCACGTGTGACTCCGGCAGCCCTGGGGGAAAGGGGGTAAGTGGCCTGTACTCTCTTTCCTCTCCCACTGCAGGAGGTGGACATCTACACTGTGAAGACTGAAGAGCTCTCATTCACATCCGCATTCTGCCTCCAGATTCAGCGCAATGACTACATCCACGCCCTGGTCACCTATTTTAATATTGAATTTACCAAGTGCCACAAGAAAATGGGATTTTCCACAGGTAAGCAGGCCTCTCCTGACCTCTTGGCCAGCAGGTGCCTCTCCTATAAGACTGTGCAGTCTCAGTGGTTTATGAAAAGTGCTCAGGAACGACATCTTGCAATCTCTCCTTAGAGGACAGGAAGAAGCAGCTTCTATCCTCATCATCAAAGCTATAATGAGGAATTCCACCATCTGGGGAAAATTCATTTGAGTGTGGGTGGGGATGGAACAGAAACCCCAGGAAACCTTAAGGATAGTGAGTTACCACCATGGGCTCCCTGCTGGTCCTGGGTGTTTGAAAGGCACCAATACTCCAGCCAGAGAACACCCCCAGGTTGTATACCTTCCCCTCTCCCCCACCTTCCACACCCTCAGGGAAGGCAGGCCCAAGAGAGGGGCTTGATGTCGATGGAGATCCAAGGGAAGGAGGGTGAGAGGAAAAAAAAAAAAAAAGCGCATTTCTTCCCCTCAGGGCACTTTGCTCGTTCCTGGAGATCAGCCAGGCCTTCTTTCTTCTACTTCTGGGAAGCATGCTCTCCAGATGCTGATGCCCGGGGAGAAAGAAGTGCCATTCTTAATCAACACCCTGGGACAGAGTTCTGATGACCCAATGCAAAGAAGGGCTCCCTTGGGGACCCTAACATATGAGATATCTGGCATTTCTTTGGAGGAAATGTCTGTCTTCAGCCAGAAAGCCAGAGGCAGCAGCAGCAATCCTAGTGGGCTGGAAGAATGCTGAAGTCTCAGACTCTTAGCACTGGACAGGACCTTAGAGATTCCTCACTCCTGATCTAGCCCAAACCCTTCATTTTACGGAGGAACCTGAGCATGGGAGAGGAAAATGACTAATCCAAGGACATAAAGCTAGTAACTATCAGGTACAGGGCTTGAACCAAGTGCTGGGCATTTCCCCTGCAACCGATTTTGAAGGAGACTGCATTGGTATTAGGGCATTTAGTTATATCTCTTTGTTTACTATGCTGGAAGTACTGTGAGCAAAGAGAATTACATTTGATTGTATCAGGCTCTTTCTGATTCTCCTATCCCCCTCAGAGAAATAGGTTCTAGCCTCAACTTTGCCATGCATGAAGTGTGTGACCTTGGTCTAGTCATTCACCTACTTTTGTTACCATAGGAACCTTATCTGTAGAATGAAGATCTGGTTCTAAATATCCTTTAAGGTGATTCCAAGTGCTATTCTTTGAAGGGCTAATTCTAATTTTAAGTATGTGTGGCATACATATGTTGGTAAATGTTTAACAACCATCTCTCAAGAAAAAAAATACACTCACCACATACTTTTCAGATTAATCTTCATGATTAAAATTTTCTGTCACTTTCTAAAGTTTAGACAATCAATAAAACAATAATTCAAGCTCTTATTTGTAGCATTTTATTATTTCCAAGGTGTGAATGCTCACACTGAACATTTAACAACCATTTGGAGAGCCTGTACCAACTGACTCCAGAACAGCCCTGTGTGATGGTATAGTAAGGGTCAGGGTATTTGAATCTGTTTTAGGGAGGAAAAAAGTACCGAGGAAGGCAAATTGGGGATATAGCCTAAGAATTATGAGATCAGAAAAAGAAAAAGGAAACTTAGCTGAAAGAATACTTTAGAAATTGGGTGATCCAATCTATTCATCTTCATAGGTTAGAAAATAATACCTAATTGGTGAAGTGATATCAAACATACATAATAAATGGAGTGGCTAGAGAGCATAGTGGATAGAGTACTGGGCCTGGAGTCAGGAGGCCTCTTCTTTGTGAGTTCAAATGTGACCTCAGACACTAGATGTGTGACCCTGGGCAAGTCACTTAACCCCATTTGTTTCAGTTTCCTCATCTGTTGTTACTGTTTGTCCTTTGTTCTCAAAAAGGACCAATGACATCAGGAAAATGATGCCGTAACTTTCAAGTGAATTGGATTTAAGTGAGGGAGGGTCATGCTAAAATGAGCTAGAGAAGGATATGGCAAACCACTCTAGTATCTCTGCCAAGAAAACCCCAAATGGGGCCACAAAGAGAAGTTTATGGCTAAAAAACACAACAAATAGTGTTCTCAGAACCGCAGACAAGAAAGGATCTCCAAGGTCCAGTCTAACTGCTGTCTCAAGAAGCATGTCCTATGGGGCAGCTAGGTGGCACAGTGAACAGAGCACCGGCCTTGGAGTCAGGAGGACCTGAGTTCATATCCGGCCTCAGACACTTGACACATTCACTAGCTGTGTGACCTTAGGCAAGTCACTTAACCCCAATTGCCTTGCCTTCCCCCCTCAAAAAAAAAAAAGCATGCCTTATGAAACATTCTTAACAAATGACCCTCTAGTCTCTGCTAACAGACCTCCAGTGGATGGAGCAGCCCCTTTTACATTGGCACAGTTCTACTTGTTAGGAAGTTCTTCCTTACCTCAAACCTAACTTTGCCTCTTTCCAACTGCCACTTATAGCTAGAGGCAGCTCAGGGGATTGGACCTGGAGGTAAGAAGACTTAAATTCAAACCTGGCCTCAGATACTGCCTGTGCGATCATGGGCACATCATTTCACTGCAATCTGCCTCAGTTTCCCTCATATGTGAAATAGGAATAACAATAGTAACCACCTCTCAGGACTGCAAGGATAAAACAGGATATGTGTAAGGCGCTATATAAATTCTAACTATCACCACTATTAGTTCCTAGCTCTGCCTTCTGGGGCCAAGGAGGAGAAATCTATCTTTCCCACATGACAGGTCTTCAGATATTTGTTTAAAGATGGCTGTCGTATCCCCCTCTATGTTCTCTTTTCCAGGCTAATTCCTTAAGCTAATCTATATGTGGTCTAGTCTCTAGTTTTCTCGCTCTCTTGATTTTTCGCAGTGATTTTTCTACCATATCCAAGGGGAGCTACTGCTACTGAATTTTAAGTTGAAAATAAACTGGAACACCCTCAGTACCTGTAGTGAAGTAAAAATCTCTTGAATAATCCTGAAATTTGAGGAGAGAGGAGTCTAGTCCTGTCGCAGATTGAAGAACGTATGGACCGAGGTTTCTTAACCTTTTTTGTGTCTTTTTTTGACAGGCTAGTGAAGCTCATGGACACCTCAGAATCATGGTTTTTGTTTTGTTTTGTTTTGCTTTGCTTTTTTGGAGGGGGGAAGGTAGGGCAATTGGGGTTAAGTGACTTTCCCAAGGTCACACAGCTAGTTTTGTGTTAAGTGTTGAGGCCAGATTTGAACTCAGGTCCTCCTGATTCCAGGGCCGGTGCTCTATTCACTGCACCACCTAGCTGCCCCTGAGAATCATGTTTTTAAAATGCATAAAACAAAATACATAGGACTAAGGAAATCAGTTATATTGTAATGTAATTATCAAAATAAATTTCAAAAAGATATATATTTGAAAATATTAAAAATTTAAATAATGTGATACAAATATTTAAGTACTAATATAGTATTTAATAAAATGTTAAAATATTTTAAAACAAAATATATTTTTAGAAATATGTATCCATGGATAAAAACCACTGATTATAGACTCATAGACAAGCTCCCCCCACTCCTTCCAAAAGAGCCCATGGTCAGAATAGTCCTTTCCTACTTGTAGAGAGAGAGGCTAATCCAAACACTTAACAAGTACTGGGACAGAGATGTGGTTAGATGTGGATATGTATATACACAACACTTATAAATATACACAGACATCTATGTATGCACATACATGCATATATATGTGTGTTGTGTTTGCACATGGAATGTATATATTTACATATATATACACACACACAAGTCATGTGTTGCAACTCCATTTTATAGATGCACAAAGCAAGACTAAATTTGGAGAAGTTATTTACCCCAGGTCACTTGGCTAGTAAGCAATATAGCAATATAATCAGGATCTGAACACGTGTTCTATTTCTAAACCCAGTGATCTTTTCACTGTGTAATTCGAGCACTAATGGGTCTTTTAATTAATGTCTGTTGAAAGAATGAGAGACATTTTTTAATTGGGACAGTCAAGGACTTCAGGGGTGGCAAACCTGTGGCCTTCTAGGTCCTTGGGTGCTACCTTTTGACCTAGTCCAAGTTCTACAGAACAAATCCCTTTATTAAGGGATTTTTTTGTATTGTTATTTCCTTTTCCAGTTCATTTACAAATGAGGAAGCTGAGGCAAACTGAGGGGTTAAGTGACTTGCCTAGTAAGTGTCTGAGGTCAAATTTGAACTCAGGTCTGACTCCAGGTCCAGTACTCTACCAACTGTACTTCTAGCTGCTGGAAGGTTGAGTGGGATTTAAATAAAGAACTGGATCCTGCTGGATGAGATAGCAGATGCAGAGGTATGGACAGAAGAATATTCAAGTAGATGCTGAGGAGACCATTTGGCTGGAGAAATTTGGAGACAAAACTGGAAAAGTAGATAGGGGACAGGTTGTAGCTAGATGCTTGACTATCAACTAAGTAGGGTGCCCCCAGAATCTTGGTGTGCCTGTCTATATAACTTATTATTTCCCCTTCAAAATAATGCTGAGTAGGTAAAGTGGAGAAAGAATGGAAAGTATGGAATAGAAGAAAAATCAATGGATAGTGAGTCAGATGTCCTGGGTTCAAGTTCTGACTTCTACCACCCACCTATGTGACCTTGGGCAAATCAGGTTATTTCTATAAACCTCAGTTTCCATATCTGTAAATTGAAATAAAAGCACTTGTACCACCTGCCTCCCAGGAATGTGGTAAAGATTTGGAAGGAGAACTAGATCCAGAGTCAGAGGTCCTGGGTTCTGATCCTGGTTCTTGCCCCTTATCTCTGTGGTTCTCCATTCTCTCACTTGGAAAAGATTAACACTGAACTCAGCTCTAAATCTCTGAACTTAAGTTCTTTTTCCCCCCTATACGGGGCCCACTTTAATGCAGCCTTGAGACAGAGCAAGGCAAAGAGGCATAAACAAGTTAAAATTGTTCATCTGCTGATGACACAAGGGGCTTGAGGAAGAGCAAGCAGTTCTGAAGGCTTCAGCAGGCCTCAGCCCCTCCGCCACTAGCAGCTGTGGCTGGGAAGGGAGGCCACGGTCCCTCCAGGCTACGTTGGCGTGGACACTAGCCCAGCAGGCCGTGCCCCAGATTCTGTCCCACCACCGACCCTCCACAGACTTGAACCCTGTGTCATCCAGGGGGATGCCAAAGGCAACGTGCTTGGCTTCATAGGTTCGGAGCAAGTCCTTGTGTGCCTTGCAGACCCGGGACTGCAGGTCCTTGATGGCGCACTTTTTAGATTCCAGAACATCCTCCAGCTTTCGGGAGACCACCGAGGGGGCTTGAGGGTCCAGGCTGGAGGCGGGGAGGATCTCGTTCAGCCCCACATCCCTTCCTCTCCATCACGTGTGCGAGCATCATCAGCTCGAGCTCCGGGATCAGATTCTTGAGGCCAGTTTTCTGTTGTACTTCTTGGCTGGCCTTTGCGAACTTGGAATACAGATCACCTCGCTCTGCTCCAACACCTCGTGCGCCCACTGCAGATCTTTCAGTTCCTTCCTGGTGACTTCCAAACGGGCTTTTGTGCGGGCCAGGGCATGCCTATCTTGCTCATTGGTCATTAATCCCCTCTGGAGCCGCGTCGGGCCTTCTGCAGAGGCTCCGCCAGCTTCCTGCTCTGGACCGTCACCTCTGCCACGCGGTCTTCCGTCTTTTTCATGTCCTTGGGGGCTGATGAACGCGATTACTCCGCGTTATGCCGCTGTGGTAGTTCTTGCTGTCGCTGAAGGCCTTCTCGTGGTTCCCCATCAGGGTGTGGATCTGGCCGTGCGTCCTCTCCTCCGCCTCTCCGATCTCCGTCCTCCGGAGACCTAGCTCATCTGGAAGCATTTCCATCTTCTTGTCATACTTGGATTCCATCTCTCGCGCTGTCTCTCAGAGTCGTTTTTCATACGAGCAATCTCATCACGTTTCGGAGGCAGGTTCTTCCCCACCAGCTCCTGCCCCTTCAGCTCCACACTGAGGCAGGCCATGTCCCTGCGCATCTCCTTCTCCTGGGCCCCGGGCTCCCACGTCCGCGCGCGGCTCCTTC
>NW_027186350.1:899067-911939 GCF_028583685.1 Petaurus breviceps papuanus
GGGCCCCGGGCTCCCACGTCCGCGCGCGGCTCCTTCTCCTGGGCCCCCGGGCTCCTCCTGCGCCACCTTCAAGGACGCGCTTCCTTCGGCTTTTGTCTCCGTTAGGCTGTTCTGGTGCACGTACAGCAAGGTGCCTTTCCTCGCTCCTTATTCCGTAGCCCGGCCTTCTTCTCCTCCACCTGCTCCTTGTTCAAGTCCTCTGGTGGGACGCCATCGATGGGTGTAGCTTTGGCTTTTCCCTTCTTTCCTCCTCCTCCCTTCCTTTTGGGTGCCATCTTGCTTCCCAATAGGCCCTCCGCGATCACACCCGGGCAGCGGCCCTCAGGTCCCGGAGCCTGGGAAATCCTTATAAGTTCTTTTTCACCAGACAGTATTATGTATGCATGAGCCATGATGATGATAATGGTGATTGGGTGAAAGCATTTTTCAGGTACTATGTGCCAGCCGCCCAGGGCTGCTATGGATGAGGCAGGGTAACTATTTCCCAGGGGCAGAGCCAAAGCTGCTTTGTAAGACCCAAGGCCAGATACAGAAACTTGGTTCTAACGCTAGACAGATGGCATTGAATGAATCGCTTAAAGGCTCAGTTTCCACATCTGTAAAATGGGAAAAATAACACTTGAACTAACTAAACTAAAAAAAAAAAGTGCATTTAACGATAACATACAATATTCCTATTGAGAAGTGGGCTTTATTATAACCATCCTGAGGGCCAGTCCTGCAAGGAGGGAGTAAAGTAAGGAGAAATAATAGTTTTTTCAAAGAAAAAGTGCTTTGTGGCTAATCATGGCCAATTTGAACCCTGAGCCCTGGAGCTTTATCAGACATATATGGCAGAGTCATTTGGTTCTCAGAACAGCTTTATGAGGCAGATACTATTGTTATTCCCACTTTACAGATAAGGACAATGAGGCTAAATGAAGAAGTGAAATGACTAACCTAAGGTCATACAGCTGTCTGCCACAGGATTTGAACTCAGGTCTTCCTAACTCCAGGTCCAGTGTTCTATTCATTACTATACTGCCTACCTGCCTTTACATAAGAGAATTTCTCTAACAAGTTGTCTGTCTGCTCTCCTGTGCCTGCCAGTACCACCCGCCAAGGCTATAAGCTGGTCCCAGTTGACATTTAACATCCATCCCCCAACCTTTCCAGCCTCCATACCCATGTGATTGAGCTGCTCAGACCTGAAGATTTCAGATGAGTAACTAAGGGCCTGAAGCAATACAGTGCACTTATTTTAAAAATCTTGAGCTCCAGTATTTGCTCTGTAATTCCCTTAGTTTACGACTGTGGCCATAATTGTCATGTTCTAATCATGGCCCCGCTCAAAAATAAATACTGGAAATGGGATTTGAAGGTTCAAAATGCAATGTAAGTCACTGGGTGAATCTAATTCTATTTCCCTTTTCTCCCAGTCTGTCCTCTGTGGGGAATGCAGGGCATAGAATCACAGGCAGTAAAGTCTTCTAGAAAACAAACTGGATTTGGAGTCAAAGACTTGAACTTTGCATGGATGTGGCCTTAAGCTGCTTCAGTTTTCAGGGCCTCAGTTTCCTCACCTGTAAAATGAGAGAATTGATCACTTTAGAAAACCTCTTTTAATTCTAAGTCTGAAACCCCATGATCCTCTGATCCTAAATTCCAGGCTTTAGGTTCTACTTGGTCCAGGGGAGTCTATCTCCTTTTCTTCCCTATTCTCCTAAAACCCTCCATCCAGCAATTACTCTCAGGGCAGCTGTTGCCTGGCTTTGTCTGACCCACTCTATTTTTTTTGAGGCAATTGGGGTTAAGTGACTTGCCCAGGGTCACATAGCTGGTAAGTATCTGAAGCTAGATTTGAACTCAGGTCCTCCTGACTCCAGGACCAGTGCTCCATTCACTGTGCCACCTAGTTGCCCACTGACCCACTCTCAAACATGATCTTGTCATACACTAATGAAGCTTGGAAATAATCTATTAATGACTCTTTCATAGATTGGTATTTGGTGTAGGGTATGTCCTTGGAGTTGTTACTAGCTAATGGATGCCCCCTCTTGTTTTGGAACTTTCTCTTTTTATGTGCTCTGTAGCTAAAGATCTTAAACCAATTGGGATAGTGAGTGGAGGTTTGGCCTTAAAATCAGAAAAAAACTTGGGGTCAACACTGACAAACCCTAGCTATGTGACCCTGATCAAGTTATTTGTGTCCCAGACAATTTTGTAAAGTTATAATGTATAATTAAATTGCCTGCTTGTCTTAGAGGAGGACTTTACACACTAGGATGTATGCCCATGGCATCATATATTCTAACCACATTTACCAAGAGGTTTTTGTGGGGGGTAGGTAAGGTAGGATTTGATCACAGGAGCAGGGAAGCTGGGAACCAAGCTACTGATTCCTTTAGGAATAACTTACTAGGAAAACTCTGGACTATAAGGAAATAGAAGCTCTAATTTTGGCTCTGCCACTAACTTGTGTGATCATGAGGACATCTGCTTCCTCTCTCGCTTTGTCACAATTTTATTATGCATAAAATAAAGGCACTGGCTTGGGTTATCTTTCAGGTCCCTACTCGAGATCTAAAATAATAAGATTCTATGACTGTCTGGCTCATCCTTTCTCTTTAACCTCCTATGTTACAAAAGAATGTAACCTCTTTGAGGACAAGGACTTTTGCTTTTTTCAGGGATTCGTAGCTTCTAGTCCAATACCTGCCAAATGGAAGGCAGCAGGCACCTTTGCTAAACAGTTTTCAAGTCTCTGAAGCACTCTCAAATAGCAAATGTACAGCTCCCGTCTCTAGTGCAGACAGAATAAGAGAGGGCATCCTAAATTTCAGCAGGAAGGACTGTGGTTAGGCTGCAAGAAGAACTAGTCAGGGGGTGGCTAGGTGGCACAGTGAATAGAGTACTGGCCCTGGAGTCAGGAGGACCTGAGATCAAATCCAGCCTCAGATGCTTAACAGGTACTAGGCGTGTGACCTTGGGCAAGTCACTTAACCCCAATCACCCTGCCTTCCCCCCTCAAAAAAAAAGCAAAAAAAAAAAAGAACTAGTCAATGCTGGGGAAATAAACCAGAAAAATACTCTTCCCTCTCACAAAAGCTTCATGCCTATCAATCAGTCAATTAATAGGTTTAGCAACTATTCTGTTCCAGAAACTATATTTAGCCCTGAGAAAACAAGTACCAAGAATGAAATATTCCTATTCACAATGAGTTTCCATTCAAAGAGGAGAGACAAGCACCTATAACAATACATAAAAGCATGAAAAATTAATAGATGCAGTTCACACATACATACATATATACACGTATATATAAACATATGTCTTTTGTCTTCTGTCCACATAGTGGTCAGAAGAAACAATACAAGGACACTCTCAAGGTCTCTCCTAAGAACTTTGGATTGATTGTGTGACATGGGAGATGCTGGCACAGGACTGCTCAGCATGGTGAACCCACATCCGAGAAGGTGCTGTGCTCTACGAGCAAAGCAGAATTGAAACAGCTCAAAGGAAATGCAGGATGTGCAAATTTAGAGAATCCACCCCAAATGTTCACATGGATTATTTGTGCCTGACCTGTGGTAGAGCATCCCGAGCTCATATTGGTCTGATCAGTCACAGTCAGACACATTGAAACTTTGGTCCTCTCTGAGAACGAAGGACAACAACCAACCAACCAATATATATGCATATATACATATACATACACACATATACAACGCAAGAGAATACATGTGTGTATACATGTGCATATAATATATGCCTATAACTACATATATGTATATATAATGGCATACAGTTATATACATATGTATATAACATGTACGTGTGAGGCATGTAACTATATGCATACACATATATGCATGTATGTTCGTGTGTGTACGTATTTAGATATATGTAGATATAGATATATTACTGTTGCTCAGTCACTTCAGCTGTGTCCAACTCTCCGTGACCCCATTTAGGGTTTTCTTGGCAAAGATACTGGAGTGGTTTGCTATTCCTTCTTTAGCTCATTTTTTTTACAGATGAAGAAACTGAGGCAAGCAGGGTTAAGTGATTTACCCAAGGTCACACAGCTAATAAGTGTCTGAGGCTAGATTTGAACTCAGGGAGGTGACACGCACACATAAACACAAAGGAATTAAAGTACGAGGTAGTTTGGGAAGAAAGGCACAAGCAGCTGGAGAAGGGGGAATAAAAAGGCTTAATCAGGAGATACCACCTAAATTTGTAATTTAAAGAAAGAAAGGCGCTCAGAGATAAGGAGGGAGGGCATTCCAGGCTTGGGTAAGAGCCTGTGTGCAGGCACACAGTTAGGGGATGGGGTGCTATGTGAGAAGGCCAGTTTGGCTAGATCACAACCAAAGGAGGGGTAATAATGTCCAATGAGTCTGGAAAGGTTGGTTGGGGCCTTAAGAGCTTAAGCAGAAGAGTTTATATTTTATTCTAGAGGAAATAGGAAGCCCCTGGAATTAGTTGAGTTGGTGAAATGACTCCCCACTGGTCTCAAGTAAACTTAAGGAAAATCACAAACCTGCAAAATTGTGTATGGAGCTAGAGAGGGAGCAAGGTTATATAAAGAGCTCCAATGAGTGCAGGGATGGAGAAGTCACCTGTTCTAAGAGGTCAGATCAAGATCATTGGACCATTTCTTTTTTTTTTCTTTATGGAGGGGGAAGGGCAAGGCCATTGGGGTTAAGTGACTTTCCCAAGGTCACACTGCTAGTAAGTGTTAAATGTCTGAGGCCGGATTTGAACTCAGGTCCTCCTGATTCCAGGACTGGTGCTCTATTCACTGCACCACCTAACCACCCCCATTGGACCATTTCAATGGCTGACGAGAACCCAGGCTGAAAGCAGGAAGGATGGGAGTCTCTCCCAACTCAGACCGTGTGAATAGGGCAATGTTCATCCCATTCTGGAGCATGCAGACCAAAAAAATCTCAGATAGAGTTCATCTATGGAGCCAGGCTCTGATCCTATACAGAGTACCAGCCTTGAGCAATGTTCCTTTGAAGTCTGAGAGAGTTTGAAGAGAAAAAACCATCTGCTGCTTCACACACAGAGTAATTAGCTTAGGGAACTCATTAGCTCATGTTAGTGTTGATTGAAAATACTTCAGGAAGCGTTTTGACTATAAAGGAGAGGGGTTAAATCAGATGATTGCAAAGGTCTCTTCCAGGTCTAATTTTCTACACTTCTCAGATAAAGGTAATGCTGATAGCTCCCTAGTGAATTATCTTGGGAAATACAGGATGTTTGGGGAGAGTGTAGAATGAATACAACTTGGAATTGGGACACCTGGATTCAAGTCAAGTCCCTTATACTAACCTGCCAGTGTTACCTTACACAAGTCACTTTATTTCTATGAGCCTCAGTTTCCCCATTTGTAAAACAGGAATAGAGACTAGGACTGGATCTGTGATGTCACTGGTATAAGTTGTATCAGTACAGGTTGTCCTTTCCCTGTCAAATGCCGTAATTGCCTAGACCAATATTTGTCAGAGGTGAAACTTTAATACAGGTTTTTCTGGCTTCCAGGTGAGTTCTCTATATAATATGCCACATTACCTTTCAGGCAAAATGAGAACCAGTGCAAATATATATGTGCTACCTACCTAAGAGGATTGCTATGAGCAGAACCATAACTAGGAATCCTGACATCTGGGAGAAATTCAGCTGGGGGTGGATGATAGCAGTAGTGCAGAGAGTTTCTAGAAAAAAACCCTGATGGGATTTGGGAAAGAAGGCAGCCTAGGAAAGGGGTATCATAATGGTGGTACCATGGGCAGTGGGTCAACTGGCAGATGACTACAGAGGGAGGAAGGAAAGCAGCTTCCTCTGACCCATGAAAAAGTCCTGGCTCTAAGTCCCATTTGCCTGACCCTGGTTAAATCTCTGCTTGTGAGGAACAGATGAAGTTGTACATGAAAAATGTTTTGTAAACCATAAAGTACTAAAAGTCTGATTTTTGAGTGTGACATTCACAAGGACAACGACATGCAAAGCACTTAATGTTTGTTGGATTAAACTTAATCAAGCCATGCCCTCCCACTGCATTCTGTGCCTCTTCCAGAAAGAGCGCTCTGTCTAGGCTGGGTAAGAACTGGGTCTGAGCCCAGTGAAGCATTTCGTATATTCTTGTGGGGCATCAGAAGAGATGATGGGAAAAGGCTGCTTGAGTCTTCTTGTTTGAAGGTCTTTAAGAGCAGGAAAGACACCTGTCTGTCTGAGCTAGTGTAGGTGGTGGATGGGGGTGGATAGCACTGTCAGTCATTTCTTGAGTAATTCTCAATACAGAGCTTAAGACAAAACTGTATTTGGGGGAACTTTTTTTTTTACAGCCCATTGGCAGAGAGGGGGGCTGGGAGCAGGTGGACTTCATTTTGTAGATATTATTTAATATTTATATTTATTTAATAAATATTTAATATTAATATTTAATCGATAAATATTGCTATTATGCTATCTATATAGCCCTCTCCTCACTTCACACAGAGAACCATTCTTTATAGTAAATAATAAAAAAGGGAAAATCAGTTAGGCAAAATTAACCAACATAACCAAAAGAGTCTGACATTACATGCAGTATTCCACATTTATGGTATTCTACCTAGGCAAAGAAACAGGAGAAGTACCTTCTCATAGCTTCTATTTGGGACTAAACTTTACAATTTTGCAGCATTCAAGTTTAGATTGTTTTTTGGTGTTTTTTCCATTTATATTGCTGTTATGTTATATATACACACGTGTGTATATTTATATATATACATATATTTTCCATCTTCCTTTTATACTATATATATTTCATATATAATACATATGATCTTCCATCTTCCTTTTATACGTATGCACCACTCTTGATGTCTATCCATGTAGATTTACAAGTTGAAGGATACCTGTCCTATCCAAACCACCATCAGTTGATTAAACCAGTTCCTCACAAAGGACATGGAAGAATATAATCATTATCTCAACCATAGAAGTACCAGTAAACCCTGCCCACACTCAAAGTATTCTTATGATCCCAACCATTGCCAACATAAACATCATCAAACTGGTAAAGTACTGAACTCTTTCAATAAGACAATTGCAACTCAATCTGTTAATCAAGAAACTTTTGTTCAACACTATTCACCAGAATATATAGAGCAGATGCATATAGACTGGAACTCAGAGTATACGGGGATGAGTAAGATAGGAGAAAAACAGGTTTTGAAGGATTTTAAAAAAACCAAACAGAGGGTTTTATATTTGATCTTGGAGATAATAAGGAGCTACTGAAGTTTATTGAATGGCAGGGGCCAGGTCGATATGGTTAGATTGTTGTTCTTCATTCTCAAAGAGAACCAATGACATCCAGAGGGTAATGTCTTGACTTGCAAGTGAATAGGATTTAAGTGAGGCAGAGCTGTGCAAAGTCATCAGCCTCACCCACTTCTCCATGGTGATTGGAGTCCAGTGGCAAGACATGGTTAGATCTATGCTTTAGAAAGATCACTTTGATAGCTGAGTAAACAATGAATGTTGTTGGGAATGTTGGGAATGGCTTATGTCAGTGAAATCCATCTGAAAGCTACTGTAATACCTTAGGTGCAAGGTGATGAGGTACTGAACCAAGATACTGGTGTTGTCTGAGGAGAGAAAGTGGTTTTTACATGAAAGATGTTGCTAAAGTAGAATGAAAAACAAAGGATTCTAAGCAGTGTAGGTGAAGAGGGAGAGCCTTCTAAGCATGAAAGGCAACCACTGCAAAGTCATGGAGACAGATGAAGCATCTAGTGTAAGGAATAGTATAAGTGAAGTCTTATACTTAGGTTTCAAGAATCAGTTTCACCTATACAGGTACTAGGGTATAAAAACCCATCTTGCCCTACTAGAAAGTTAGGGGGGTGAACGGAGAGGATGTAAGAGAGAACAAATTGGGGGAAGGGATATTCAGTAGGCTTGCTATTTTGGGGTGAGGGGTAGGGAATAGATGGGGATAGAAAAAATTGTAACTCAAAATCTTGTGGAAATGAATATTGAAAAGTAGACATAAATAAATTTAAATAAAAAAGAATCAATTTCACCAGGAAGAGGGAGGAATAGCTAGATACCAGTTGTTTTGAAAACAATCTGATGGTCCTGATGGACTATAAGCTTAATATGAATTAGCAGTGTGAGGTGGCAGCCCCAAACAACTAATGCTATTTCAGGCTACGTTAGGAGAGGCTAAGTTCCCAGGAACCAGGAGATGATAGTCCTGCCATGCTCTACCCCTGTCATCTGGAGTATTATGTTTAGTTCTGGGTGTCACAGTTTGAAAATGACATTGATAAACTGGAGAGTGTACAGAAGAGGTGGGGAAGGGTCTTGAATCCATATCACATAAGGATCAGTTGAAGAAATTGAGTGTGTTTAGCTTGGAGAAGAGGAGATTCAGGGGGGAATATATGTTAAAGTATTTGAAAGGCTGTCATATAAAGGAGGGTTTCAATTTGTTCTATTTGACCCTGGAAAGCAGAACCAGGGAACAATGTAGAAATTGCAAAGAGACCGATTTTGGGTAGATGCCAAGAAAAATGTCCAAAATCGCATGGGCTGCCGTGAGATGGAGGCATAAGAATGGATCTGCGACTTTCCCAGAATCATCGAACTAATCAACATTTGAATTAGGTTTTCTTGACTCCAGGTCTAATGCTGCACTCACTGGGACATCCACCTCTCCCTGGGTCCCATTAGAAGGCTCCTGAGTGTCCCTTGAACTTGCAAATTCTTAGTTTCTGTTGTATTAAAGAATAGTGAAATGACTCGTTGACAGTCATGGCAGTAGAAAGTAATGGAGCTGGGATGTGAACCCAGAGCCTTCTGCTCTGAACCCCATGCTTCCCCCCTCTACACCATAGCTAATGATAAATCACATACAGTATATGCTGTCTCCCCCATGAAGCCTTCCCCGATCTCCTTCGGAAGAAGAGCCACTTCCTCTGATCTCATAGAGTTTTGCAATGAATTCTCTTTTGCATATATTTTATTCTCATCTGGGCACTTCCATCAATGTCTTCCTCCAATGGCTCAGCATGGTGTGAAGGTGATCACAGGACACATGCTTTCACAGGCTCAGCAGAGCTGATCAGGTTTCAAGTACAAGCCCAGGACTTTGTCTTTGATTGATTGTCTGAAGGCTAACCTAATTAAATGCTGAAAAGTCCTCATCAACAGATGAATCCCTACTAGGGGATGATTTTATTTTATTTTTGGACCACAGTAACTCATGAAGACTAGAGGCATGGGAATCTGCTCAGTAAAGGAAATGAATACATTTATGAAATAAGAATTCATTAAGTAGAGGAACTAGTAATATGGATATATAGGTATCTTATCGAAGCTCCTTGAGGACAGGGAGGGTATCTTTTATCATTGTGTATATTATACCCAAACCTACCGTTGCGCATAGTAGGTATTTGTTATTGTTCATCCTTCATTCTCAAAGAGAACCAATGACATCAGGAAGGTGTGCTTTGACTTGCAAGTGAATTGGATTTAAGTGAGGCAGAGTTGTGCAAATCACCAGCTTCACTCTCTCCGTTAGAGTCACCTGGGTCAAGTGGCAAGATATAGATCAGGATGCCTGGAGATGGCCCTGGATGTAGTGAGAGACTTCTAAACTAAGGTCTTTCTCAGGTCTCAGTTTGTCTGAGACAACACTGTCAGTGATTAAGGCTAGGTAAGAAATGAAGCAAAAAATAGCCTCATTTTTTAAATAGGCCAAAAATCCCTACATGTTAAAAAAAAAATCAATCTGGGACACAAAGACCCTCAGGGTTTCTGGCCAGAACAAAAACAATTGCTATCTACATTCACTCTAAGCCAACAAAACCCAAACAAGGATCAACAGAGGCTTGGACTGGGACTTATTATTGGCCAGTCAGTGAGAGTCAGAGTGATTTAGTTTTAAGGCTTTTTTAAGGTTTTCAAGTAGTTCTATTTGAATCCCAATGGGCCTTAGCAAAACCTGGATTTCCAGAGCTCTACATCAAGAAATCCACTATCCTCTAAGCAGTAGGTATTTAATAAATGTTGAATGAATGACTGAATTAAAAGGAAGTTTTGCCTATTAAGGTCTGGACTCCAAAATAACCACATAATTAGGTTCCTGTAAGAGCTTAGCATTCATTTGTACAAGGAACTGAGTCAAATCCCTACATGATGTTGATGTAGGTGGGCCTATGAAAAGGCAAGCTCTCTAACAGATGTCTGATCACAGCAAGATAATAGACTTGAATGTCTCCAATTGAGTTGTCAAATTGGTAATGTCATCATTGTGTGGTGTGGAATAAGTAAGCTATGAGCCAGATTTGGGGGTGGTAAGGGTAGAAATTAATATCTAACTTCCTTTTACATAGTCAGAAAAGTTAGAGGCTGGAATGAAGGCGCAGGAGTAGGACTGGCCACAAGTCTGGCTAGTATAGATTAGTTGTAATTGGGAGGGCTAGTCCCAGACAATTTTGGCCTAATATCTCATTTATTCTCCTAAAAGCTCTTACCATGATTCATTGGATGTTAAATTTAACTGGGGTTCTCAACCTTTTTTTATTATTGTAGACCCCTTCAGCAGTCTGCTAAGGCCTATGGGTCCCTTCTTAGATCATTGTTTTTAAATGTGTTAGATAAAATATATAAAATGAAAAAAAAGAAACCAGTTAAAAATGTAAATAAAATTATCAACATATATTTTAAAAATTCCAAGCTCACAAACCCCAGGTTAAGAGGTTCTCTAAAAGGTTGTCCAATCCAACTCTCTTCTTCTGATGTAGATGTGGAAATTGAAGCACAGTCCCCTCAGCTGCCTTTTTTTCCCCAAAAATATCTGTAAGTTTGAATAACCCAGGCCTCTGCTCATAGAGATAGCTTAAGTAACATTCACAGGATAACATGCGCAGTAAATGGCAGAACTGGAATTTAATTTTATTGCAATTTTGGAGTCCAGACCTTATAGGTGAGACATCTACAATTCAGTTCTTCATTCAGCATATAGGTTCTGATTTCAAATCCAGCATTCCTTCAACAGTATAAAATCTTAAGTCCTCTGATCCAATATTCTTTCCAGTAAATAGGCATAGCAGGAGAGGTAGCTTTGAGGCATTAAATCAGTACCAGGTTTACTCAGATGTGAATTTATCCTGTGGGGTAAACAGTAAATTGAGAAAACAATGAAGGGTCTCTTACTCCCTAGCCTGTCCTAGACAGTTTCCAAAAATCTCCATTTCTTTTTATCATTTCAACTAAAATTCTACCAATTGTATTCTTTAGGGTGTGTGTGGGGAGGTCTAACAAACAGCCATTCACAATTCAGTGTGAATAAATTAAATCTAATTGCTTTCCTCCATACTCCTAAATGGGATGCTTAGAGGCTATGGAATTAAGAGTTCTGATGGGGGCGACTAGGTGGTTCACTGAATAGGCCTTAGAGTCAGGAGGACATGAGTTCAAATATGCCCTCAAACACTTAACAGAAAAAAAAAAAAAACTAGCCATGTGACCTCGGGCAAGTTACTTAACCCCAATTGCCCTCCAAAAAGCAAAAAAAAAAAAAAGAGTTCTGATGATTAGGATAGGAAAGAAGGCATTTTTTAGCATGGGGCATTGCTAGTGTTGGGTAGGGCCAACTAAGATGTCAGAATACGGGCTTTGGGTTGCCGGAGTCTATCGTACAGGCACTGGTTCCTTTTAGGATGGGAGAGAGTATTGGCAAGGCAATATTAAGTGTCAGGATATGTTTAAGAAGAGCCTTGGGCTAAAACTCTTCCAGACTGTGTGTGTGTGTGTGTGTGTGTGTGTGTGTCCCTCCTCTCAGGCTTCATTCTTGTTACCCTTGTTTATCCCGCAGCCCCTGATGCCCCTTATACCCACTGGAAGCAGACAGTTTTCTACTTAGAAGATTATCTCACTGTCAGGAGGGGTGAGGAGATCTACGGGACCATTTCCATGAAACCAAATGCAAAAAATGTGGTGAGTACTGGGAGGGCAAATTACAAGAGAGGCTCTCTGGTCTAAAGGTTGAGGAAAAGGAGAAGGGCTTAAAAAGATCCTTCGGGGGACATCAACAAAGATCCCCATGCTAGGCTTCATTGCAGAGGGTACATCACCAGCAGGAGTTTTTAAGTACCTTAAGTACAATCAAAAGAGATGGAGGGAATCCAGAAGAAGTTTCCTTTGAATATAGCCCAATGGAAGTAAGGGAATGGGCTTGTGTAATGTAATACCAAGCAAAGGCAACTTCCCAGGTTCAAAATACCAACATAGGTGCTCTCTATTTTATTCAGTAACAAACCCAGAACAGAGAAGATCAAAACATGACATCATTCAAAATACAGCATTCACTAAGCGTGATTAAATAATCTCCAAGTACTACCCCACCCCAGGACCTTCCAATCATTCAATCAATTACAAAGTCTCAGTTCTGAATACTTCTCCACCCCTAGGCTATACCTTAATTAAGTCCACCACAAAGCCCCTCTTCTCAAATGGAGATTAGTTTCCAAACATAGGTGAAGTACCTTCATTTGTCAATCACAGAGCACAATAAGGTCAAAAGTTCCCCACCCCTGGATCACAATTGAATCTACCCCAGAGTTACATCAAGTTTAAACACAGCACTTAATACCCAAATGGAGGTCTTTTCTTCATCTTGACAGGAGGCAAGTTCTCAGCAATCTTAGTTCCTGGGGAGACAAGGCTTAGCAAAGCCACAACATACATTGCCAGTCCCTTCATGAATTTATCCTCTGTCTGTAGAACAGTCCTAGAACCCCTGAACACATTAGCAAAGCCCTCTCCCAGGATTTCTGTAAACATACAACAAGAAAATCCTTCTTCAGGGCTTCTGAACCAACAG
>NW_027186350.1:912039-940829 GCF_028583685.1 Petaurus breviceps papuanus
AGCACTGTCCCTCACCAGTGGACAGTATTCACTCTGTCTGCAGGACAGTCTCCAGACCCCTGCAACAACAGTACTGTCCCTCACCAGTGGACAGTATTCACTCTCAACAACAGTACTGTCCCTCACCAGTGGACAGTATTCACTCTCTGTCTGCAGGACAGTCGCAGGCCTTCTTAGCGAACAGCCAGGTTCCAGGACTTCTTCAACAAAAGGACAGTCTTTCACCAGTGGACAAATCTGGCAAAATAACATCAAAACAGACAGACAAAGTACCAGCAAAACAGCCATGTCTCCTCAGTCCTTGGCAGCTCAGGGGGCAGGTCTCAAAAGTCCAGGGCAATTCAAAGCGGCCACCAGCAATCTCTTAGTCTCTCCCTCTCCACGAGGTGCTGCTTCCAAAAAGAACTTCCGCCTCCCTCTTGTCTCTCCAAATCTACATCACTAGCTCCTCCCACTTCAGGACTTTCTTTTCACATCAACAAGCCCATCCCACAGGTGGGATTAACAAACTCTGGGTTTTAATACAATCAATTTGAAAACCAAGCCAATACAGGGGAATCTTTAATTGCCATTACTATCACAGCTTGGGCACTTTCACATTTGAGAATAAGAACCTTTTTTTCAGAGACACTTTTGGCCCTCTCTTAGCCTCTCTGTCGTGTCTACAAAAGGGTTTTATTGTTCAGTCATGTCTAACTCTTCATGATCCTATATGGGGCTTTCTTGGCAAAGTGGTTTGCCATTTCATTCATCAGATCATTTTATAGATGAGGAAACTGAGGCAAACAGAGTTAAATTAGTTGCCCAGCGTCACATAGCTAGTAAGTGCCTGAGGTCACATTTGAACTCAGGTCTCCCTGACTCCAGGCCCAGTGCTGTATCCTCTGTGTCACCTAGCAGCTCATTGAAAAGAGCACTGTTGAGCACATTGAAAAGAGAAGGGATCATTCATCTCTTCAGCAAACATTAAGAACTTGTGGTTTGCAGAGCACCTTGTTAAAAACTATGTGGGAAGAAGAGTTTAGACAAGATCCCTTCAGTTTTTTGGCCCTATGGAGTTTAGAGACTGGTAGGGAAATAAGACATCATCACACATAACTGTAATATGCAGCATTATGTGATAAGTGGGAGGCATGAGATAAAATTCAACATTATATCCAAGAGAGAATGTGCCTTTTTCCTGAGAGGATCAGGGAAGATTTCATGGAGTAGGTGGCATTTCAGTTGGACTTTTAAAAATTGGGTGAGAATTCATCAGGCAAAGATGTTGACAGAGAACATTTCTGGCAGTCAGTCAACAAATGTTTATAGGTGATGGGGCAGGATACAAAGAAAGGCAGAAAATGGTAATCGCTCTCAAATCTAATGCAATAAAGGATAAATTAGAGATATGCAGTAGAGGAAAGGCCTTCCCATTACGGGGAATCAGGAAAGGTTTCCCATAGAAAGTGGGATGTTAGCTAAGACTTGAAGGAAGCCAAGACCAGAGACAAGGTGGGAGAATATTCCAGGTATGGGGGATAGCCAGTGAAAATGCCTGGAGTCTGGAGATGGAGCGTCTTGTGGGAGGCACAGCAAGGATGTCAGTGTCACAGGGTCACAGACTACATGGGGATGAGTAAGGTATAGGAAGACTAGAAAGGTAATTGGTGGGAGGAGAGAGGGGTAGTTTATGAAGGTCTTTGAATGTCAAATAAAAATTTTTGTATTTGATCTTGGAGGTGTTAGGAAGCCATTGGAGTTTATCAAAGGAGTGTGTGTGTGTGTGTGTGTGTGTGTGTGTGTGTGTGTGAGACATGGTCAAACCTGTGCTTTAGGAAGATCACTTTGACAATTGAGGGGAGGATGACTGGGAATGGGGAGATACTTGAGATAGGGAAACCAAGCAGCAGGCCATTGCAATAATAGTCCAGTCATAAGGTGGTGAAATCCAAGGCGTTGATAGTGTCAGAGAGAAGGGATTGTATTGAAGAGACGTTGCAAAGGTGACAGTAAGGCTGACACAAATGAGGAACTGGAGAGATAGAGTTTCTGGGTAATTAATAATACGTTTTTTAATTGGGCTAGCTGATAATCAATAAATTGGTGGTCCGTGGTCTCTCTCAGTAACCAGACACCTGATAGAGATACAAATGCTTTAATATATTTTTAGAAAAGGAGATGTCCCCAACAGGTGAAAAATTAACCCCAAATGGTGAACAATTAATGAAAGGGGTAGACTTTCAACTGAGAAGCTGGGCTGAAAGCCTTCATTCAGCTCCCCCTTCTGAGAACATGGCTTGATCATGGGACTCAACTGCCTCCAGCAATCTGGACAAAGGAATCTATCTCTACCTAGACCTCTCTAGTTGGCTTTCTTCTTCATGAGCTCCAATTGAGAGGTGCAAGAACGTGGACTTAATGCTTTAGGGCTGGAATTCACCTAGCTCACATTCCATTTACTCTCTAAACAGAAGTAGTCTTCTAGTTTAGTGGGGTCCTGCCCAAGATTGGAGGAGCGCGTCCTCGGAGGATTTGGGCAACCTCATCTATCAGCCTTATCCTTTAGAAACTTGCAGGGCCTTGTCTCTGAATAAGAAAATAGAAAGAAACAGGCTTAATCATAATTTAATAATTGGTTGTTAATATAACAGAAAAATAACTTCTCTCAAAGCTAAATTCAACATAACTTGGCAATAGATTGCATAAGAAGGGGTGAGAGAGAGTAAGATGTCTAGGAATATACACAAGTTGTGATCCTGGGTGCCTGGGAAGATTGTAGTACCCTCAATAGTAGTAGGAAAGCTTGGAAGAGTCATGGGTTGGGGGGAGAGAAGGATGAGTTCAGTTTTAGACATGTTGAGTTTTGGATGTCTGCAAAAAATACACTTCAAGATGTCCAATAGGCAGTTGAAGATATGCAACTAGAAGTCAAGAGAGTGGTTAGGTCTGAATAAATAGATTTCAGAATCATCAACATAGAGGTAACAATTGAATTCACAGGAGCTGATGATATCACAGGCATGGAGAGAACCCCAAACAGAGGTTCAGAGGTGAGAGAGCATGGTTTAGAAAGCAGGGATTCGTCCAATTTGGCTGGAGTTCAATGTCTATAGAAAGAAGTTGTATCAGCTGAGACTTGAAAAATGAATGGGGATTAAATTGTAGAGAACTTTGAATACCAGGAGAGGAGTTTGAACTTTATTCAGCAGGCAACAGGGAACCACAAACCTACCTCAGGCAATAACAGCTCACGAGCTTATGATGCTTCTGTCTACAAAGCATTTTTACACATATGATCATGTTTGTGTTTCACACATATGATCTTTAAAACAACCCTGTGACATGGCAAAGGGAGTCTTATTCCCTTCATTTCACAGATGAGGTAATGGACACTCAGGGAAGTGAGTGACTTGTCTAAGGTCAAAGAGCTAATGAGTGTCTGAGTCCACATCATAGCCCAGCTCCCTTGGAGCCAAGGCCAGGGCTCTTTGCACCAGGCCATACTACTTCCCAACAAGATTTGCATTGCAACAGAGAAGACTTAGTTTAAAGATTTGGGAATAAACCTCCTGTGAGGATGCAAAGTTGCAGGGCTAGGTTATTGGGTGCTTGCCATGGTTTGCTTTCCCTAGAAAGCTGTAGGAGTAAGTAAGCAAAGTCCTTCTCTGTGCAGGAGAGATTTGATGAATTCTGTCCGCAGGAAGGGCAGAAGATGAATTGACCTTTCATCTTTTTTTTTTTTTGGCAGCGGGACCTTGATTTCACAGTGGACTTGGACTTTAAGGGACAGCTGTGTGAAACATCTGTATCTAATGACTACAAAATGCGTTAGCACACAAAGGAATTTGCAGAAAGCAAAAAAAAAAAAAAAGAAAAAAAAGAAGCACTGTCTCATCTTGATCTGCTGCATTTGCCCACCAAGGAAAACTGTTTGCAGGACTACACACATGGACCTCAGTGTGTTAACACTGCCCAGAAGTTTGGTCACCTCAGGAGGTTCCCGGCAAGCCTTGCTCTAGGTTGGAGATTCAAGAGAACCCCCAGCTCAGCTCTGAAAGTCCAACCTAAAGGTCATATAGGCAAGGAGGCGCTGGTGCTCCGACAAAACCACCCGAGGATGGAAAAGGACACATGCATACCAATTGTATTCTTTAACTGTGAATCTTTGGATCTTCCAAGTTTTGCATGCTGCAGGCAATTAGGGCAGACCGTTTACATTAAAACGCAGAGACATAGTGTCTTTGATAGCTTAACCAAGATTATCTGTCTATCTGTGGTGTGTGTGTGTGCGTGTGTGTGCAACATATAGATTAATTTATATATCCACAGATGCCTGTATATGCATGCATATACAATCAAGTGGGTATATCTAGACATTAATGCAGAGTGGTATGTAGGTATGTATATATGTGCATATATATACATATATATACATATATGTGTGTGTGTGTATATATATATCTCAATATCACTTGGAGGGGGTTCTGTTGCTTTTGAATAAGGAATTTGTTTTGTGGTTAGTTTCTCCCCTTAAACAGATGTTAAGCAGCCAGTGAAAGTTATCTGTACCAACACTGGTTTTCCTTTAACCGGACCTGTCTCCTAGTGCCTAGCATAGTACCACATGTCTAGAGGGCACTGAATAAAAATGGATGAAAGTGAGATGGACTGAAGTAAAGTGCATCTTTTGTTCAAAATGTCTTGACCCTTAGGCTTTGAAGAGAGGACCACCTAGATAACCTTGAGATTTAAAGAACAATAGAAAATGAGCTGCTTCATCTTGGTTGGTTATTGCCTTTTGTTCTCAGAGGACCAAAATGGCACCACTATGTTGGGGTCAAGTTACAGAGTGTTCCCCTGTGGCTGATCAGACCAGTGTGAGCTTGGAATGCTCTACCACAGGTCGGGCACAAATAGTCCATGTGAACATTTGGGGTAGATTCTCTAAATGGGCACATCTTGCCTTTCTTTTGAGCTACTTCAATTCTGCTTTGCTTACAGAGCACAGCACCTTCTCTGATGTGGGCATGCCATGCTGGGTGGTTCTGTGCCGGTGTCTCCATGTTACACAATCAGTACCAAAGTTCTTCAGAAAGACCTTGAGAGTGCCATGCCAGGAACCTGCTTCATTTTACTAAAAGCAAAAAACCCCAAACCCAGCAAAACACAAGAGCTTCTTGGTTGTGTGCACATCCACTCTGGAAACTTAACAAAAATGTTCTTTGGGATAGGCTTTGAATTCATATAGGACTTCAGTTTCCATAAGAGGCACTTGAATTGACTTACTCCTGGAGGAAGACCTTGAAAGAGGGTTTTGTTCCTTAGAATTCTATCCCATCAAAATGGGTTTGCCTTTCCTTTCTCATTTCCTCTTTTCTTTCCCAGCTGCCATGACTCTCCTGGAGATTTAAGCATCTGCCTCCAAGTGCCAATTTGCCATGCATCAACAAGTCTGAGTACCTAATGTGCAGCACCCACTGAATAAATGGAGAAAAAGACCCAAATCAGTTGGAAGGGATTTGGGGGGTCATTTAGCTCAGTCCCACCATTTCTTCTATAAGGAGCTCAGATAAATGAAATGATTTGCCCAGTAAGTGGCAGAATGGAGATTCAAATCCTTATTTCCTAACGCCAAACTCCAATAGTCTTTCCATTTTCCACAGATTACCTATGACTTCTCTAGACATACTTCCTATAGGATTATGGAATCTGACTCAGTTGATGTAACCATAGAACCAGATCTGGTAGTAGAGTAAGTAACTTCCTAGGTTACAACACATGGATGGGGGTAGAGTAGGGAAACTAGGGAGATTTGAATTGGACTTTTAAAAATGTCCAGAAACACACATGCATGCTTGCAGTATAAAGCTGGTTTTTAGTCTTAGCATAGACTCAATAAGTAAAATAACAGTACTTAATAACAAGGAAAATGTTTAATAAAAATAATGCAACATCTCCCAAGAGACTACGGACCCCCTGCTTTTCTAAAGCCTAACATATGGGTTTAATCTGAACCTAGGACTTCTAAGATGTATAAAGTTTGATTTTATTTCGTTCTCGATGACTACATCCCCTGTTAGTGGTAAAAAAAAGTCTGAATAACAGTTTCTACAAGATATTTAGCTCATACTTCCAAAGGACTGACCATCAATCAGTTAGAGATAGAGACCCTTGGGGTAAGGTTGCTCCTTGGATTCATGGTAGAAGAATGTGCAACTGATGGGGAATGACTCTTAGGAGAATTGTTTCCTTCCCCGATTCTATCTCTGTTGTCATTGGTGAGTTCTTTTTGATAGCTTCTGGCCTTGGCTAGCGCATTACAGAGCAGGGCAATCGGACTCAGTCGCCAGCCCTGGCGAGGAGCAGTGCTCCCATTTTCTATTGGTATTCTGTTTGACTTTGTCCTTTGTCCTAGAACCCAAACCCTATGCCTCTGAGCAGCAGAGGAGGGGCAGAGTGAGAACCATGTTGTATTTCTCAAAATAAACACCCTGAACTGAATGTACTACTTCATATATGGCCTGGCCAAGGCAGAGTACAGTAGGACTTTCAGATCTTTGCACTTGAATACTCTTAATGCCCTTAATTGTACTCTCAGATCATGTTTGTTTGGTTGTCATAATAATAATAACTAGCAACTATATAGTGCTTTAAAGTTTGCAAAGAACTTTGAAAAATATCATTTTATTCTCACAACAATCCTGAGAGGTAGATGCTATTATCATCTCTATTTTGCATGAAGAAACAGAGGCAACTCAAATGACTAACCCAGAGTCACACTGCTAGAAAGTTTCTGAGGCTGGATTTGAACTCAGACATTCCTAACTTCAAGTGCAATGCTCTACTCACTGTGCCACCTACATAATGTTATCACTGCCCTGCAAAGAGAGGTCCACTCTCTGAGAATTATAGGAAGTTTGGAACTTCCCTGGTACTTCTGCCCACATGAATGAGTGCATGTAACCTCCTTGGCATGGAAATGTAAAGGTCCATGTCTTCCCCATTGAATAGCAATGTGGGAGTCCCCCAAAGCTCTGTCTCGGGCCATCTTCTCTCTCCACAGTCTCTCTCTTGGTGACCTTATCAGCTCTCATGGTCCAGTTCCCTCCTCTATGTAGATGGCTCTCAGATCCTGTTACTTGTCCTGCCAGAAGCTAAGTATCACCTGGCTTATCCATCTGCCATGAACTGAATGTGAGCAAGAGCCCTCCTCTCTGGGTTATCTCCCTAAATTAGAACTTGTGCTCTTTGAGAGCAGAGACTGTCTCAAATTTCTATTTGTATCACCAACACTTGGCTTCACAAATGCTTTTCTATCCTTTTCAATCAAACCATTGCCTCACATTGAGTTTGCAGCCTATTAAAAGTCTTACCCTTTTTTCAAATAAGCTACTTTCTAGATATAATTTTTCTATCAAATCCTTGTAAAGTTATTTTGTTTTTTTAAAAAAACCTCATTAAGATTTAATCATGATCCTTTAAAAGTTCCATCACGTTATATATGTTCCAGTATTTTAACCTGTTAAAATCTTTCTAGATACAGATAGGTGGTCTAGTGAGTCGAGTCAGACCTAGAGTCAGCTAGGTTCAAGTCCAGCCTTTAGCATTTCCTAGCTTCATGACCCTGGGCAAGTCACTTGACCTCTGTCTGTCTCAGTTTCCTCTACTGTAAAATGGGGATAACACCAACCTTACAAGGATGATATGAGGATCAAATGAGATAATATTTGTGAAGCACTTAGCACAGTATCTGGCATACAGAGGGCACTTAAGAAATGCTTATTGAGGGGCAGCTAGGTGGCACAGTGACTGGCCCTGGAGTCAAGAAGACCTGAGTTCAAATCCTGCCTCAGACATTTAACACTTACTACTTGTGTGACCTTGGCCAAGTCACTTAACCCCAATTGCCCTGCCTTCCCCCCTCCAAAAAAGGCAAAAATCAAAAGAAATGCTTATTGCCTTCTTTTCCACATTCCCTTCCCCTTCCCCTCCTAGAATTTAAGATACCTCTCCTCCAGACTTTTCAAAGCTTTCAAGGACTAGGAAATCCTAAATTTGAGATAACTCAATAAGACCCAGAAGGCATGACAACAACAAGAAGAAGGCATGACAACATCCTACTTATAGCTGGAAGACTTCAGGTCTTGATCTTACTTCATCCAATGGCTTTCAGAGATTTTCCCCACTTGTTCTAAAGTTTTTGACTGAGCTTTATTCATTGATTAAACATATTATCACTTACATTATGTGGGTCTGGGTAACTTGATGATTTACTCAATCACCCCAGACTTTGATATATGTGTATGGATTATGGATTATAAACATGAGATGTAGCATAACCTGGTGGTCATAATCTTGAAGTCAAGAAGACATGAATCTGAGTCCTACCTCTCATACTTACAGGTTATGTATATAACCATAGACATATCATGTAACTTCATCACACCCTGGACAGCTCTCTAAAGCTATGAGCTACAACAGATTGGTAGTAAAGAAGCTTGGAAATTTATAGGAGATAAAACCCAAGAAAAAAGAGGTCCTATGTATGTATGTGTATATATATGTATGTATACATGTGTATATATTATATGTTGCATATAATCTATAATATTATCACACACAGATATATATGTATGTATACACAAATATATAAATGTGGGGGGACAAAAGAGGGGAAGGTAATTTTTTTCTGTCGTCTTTCTTTCACCTAAAATCTTTTCAACTGTATCTACAAGACTGCAGGCAAATATTATCTTACCAGAATTGGTTAGATGCACTCCATCTTTTGCCAAGTGGTTCAAAGATTCAAATCTCAGTCTTAGATACTTCTTTAATCAATTATTACAAATATTACAAAATTTTCCTTCTGAAGCCTTTTATTTCAATTTTGCCGCAATGATTAAATCACTACCCTTGTACTCTAAAATCTTCAGGGTCTTGATGATACTTTCTAATTTTATTTTTCAGTATTATTTGTCCTCAAACTAATCACTAGAAGTGTAGCCATATAGTCTCACAAATCTTGAGAGGTCCTCTTTCACATCCTGTATATGTCACAGAAAGAAAGCCATCTCTTTATATTATTGTCAGGTAAAAAAGTGGGTGCCTCAGCTTCTCATCTTTGTCTTAACCTAAGACAAGATCATCTTTTACCCAGTAGCACCTAGAGATTCCTTGGAGGGGAAGCAACTGCTTCTTCTTTGGAGGGTTCAACTCCTTCCTTGGCATGAAGAGCCTCACACTCATTACTTAGTTCCAAGTGTTCATGTCCCTTTCTTCTCCGTCATAATCTTCTACCTTCTAACCTCCATAAGTCATGTATCATCATATCACATTATATCATATTATGCCATGTCATATAATATAATATTAACCACACATATAATATCATACATACATATATTATATCATCTATATAATATGACATAATACATTATATATCACACCATTCCATGTCATATTATATATAATTTCACATTCCATATTTCATAACCAATGCCATATCATGTAATAAATCATACCATACCATATCATACCATATGGCATCTATCATCTATCTCATATAATATATCCTATCATGCCAAGCCATACCAAATCATGTCATGTCATATGTTGTACATACCATCTATCATATCACATATCATATCACTCCATGACCATTCCATACATATCATATATCATGTATCATGGCATGCCATATCATATCATATATCATTTCATATTCCATATTTCATACACAATGGTATAATATATGCATATAATAAATCATACCAGACCATTCCATTTATCATCTCTCATACATGCCATATCATATATCATGTCATGTCAAACCATACCATGTAATATCATGTCTTGTCATATGTCATACTACATCATATCAGCTCAGCTCATATCATGGGTAACATAATTCCTAATATGTGTCTCTTCAGATCCTTGTTCTTCTTCATTTTGACATTGAAGTCCTCTTCTGTGACTCTTTTGTTTGTTTGTCTTTAAGGAACATTCTGTTCTCTCTGATAATTGGGAGAGGCATTCTGAAAGACTTTTTCCTTCTCCTCTGGGAAGGAGGTCGGCATGTACTTTGAACACATATTACAATTTCTTGATCGTGGCAGAAAGACAAACACTGTGTATTCTTTATAGATGTAAGCAATGCCCTTAGTCTTTTTTTTTTTTTCATTCTCCTTAGTAGCTTTTATGGCCAAGTTACCTCAAGAAAGACAGACACACACTGCTTCCTTTCACTTCTCATACAAGCTTCTTTGCCCCCTTCAGATCCTTGTCCTCAAATTGTCCTACCTTTCCTTCTGCTGCTGTAAATACTATTTTTCTTCTTAAGCTCAAAGCCTTCTTTTCTTCATCAGCTCCATGCCTTTGCCTTTCTCCTTTAATCTGTCCAGTCGCTTCCCTGACCCGCAAATGTCCTTTCGTTTTTTCTCCTTCTTCAACATGGATGCTCCTCTTTCCCTCCACCCAACTTTCTCTCACTGCTATGTTTTAAGGTTTACAAAATGCTTTTCTCAAAACAACACTGTGAGTCAAATAGTGTGAGTATTACATAGATGAGAAAACTGAGATTCACAATGTCAGGCAGTCAGTCGGCTATCAGCAACCATTTATTAAGCACTTACTGTGTGCCAGGCACTGTGCTGGGGATACAAAGAAAGGAGCTTATATTGCGATGGAGGTGAGGTTAGGGAGAAGACAACATGCAAATAACCAGGTAAGTACAAAATATATACAGAGAAGAGAGAAAGCATTCTTATAAAGGAAGATATTGCTTGAAGGGCAGCCAAGTGGGGCAGTGGACAGAGTGTTGGGCCTGGAGCCAGGAAGACTCATCTTTGTGAGTTCAAATCTGTCCTCTGACACTAGCTGTGAGACCCTGGGCAAGTCACTTAACCCTGTTGGCCTCAGTTTCCTTGTCCATAAAATGAGCTGGAGAAGGAAATCACAAACCACTCCAGTATCTTGGCCAAGAAAACCCCAGGTGGGGTTAGACACAACTGAAAACAACTGAACAACAAAATTGCTCCAAGCCAGGTCTTCTGACTCCAAATTCAGTATCTTTTCTCTATACCCAACTGGAAACACATCAAGAATACTGATCAACTTATTAGCCCATCAGAACAACTGTCTCAAATGCCCTCTCCAGGGTCCTCATGTCCTGGAAAGCACCTTGGAAAACCTGTCAGGAGGCAGCTCTTCCTTCTGGCTGAAGTAGCTGCCCTGCAGTGCCAGCTGGAGACACGCTGTCACATTCTGTGCTTCATGCTGGGCTTTTTCATTTGCCTTCTGGCCCAGCATGGCACAAATCACTGTGCCAGCCTTCTTTCCATAAGGATTGCTTGTGCTGTGTACCTACTCCTGCCCCTTCAACTCTCTTGCGCTTAGCTCTGCAGAAATTTAACTCATTTCATCAAACAAAACTTTACACGGTGAGGGTAGAACAAGAGTCTTTGGAAGGCCATCTTAAAAATTCAGTTGTCATGACACATCATGGTGTGGTGTCTCGATTGCTAGTCATGAAGATCTGGGTTCAAAGTTACATCAACATGGGCAAGTCATTTAACTTTTCTGAGCCTTCATTTCCAAATCTGTAAAATGAGGATAACAAATTACCTACGCTCTAGGTTGTGAAGCTTACATAAGAAAACCTCACTTTGTAGACTTTAAAGCCCGATGTAAATATCCATTAATGTGGTGAGCAGGAGGTTCTTTGACAGGTGGGTGCCATGAAAGTGCTCCTCTCTTCCCAGCCCTTCACAGTCCCTCAGTTAGAAAGGCCATGGAAGTTTTTGTTCATGTGCCTATATCAGCAAATAACAATTTGTTCACTTACCCCCAATATATGTATAGTTATGAATTCACAGATGATATAGCTATTACTATATCCACATTATGAAAATTAAAAAAGAGAAATTGAGAAAAATGAGATGAAATGAACAATATATTTTATTTGACTCATTAGATGGGGTCTGGACCTGTTATTTCATTGCTATGGTTAACTCCCAGGAGAAGAAAAGCCTTCTACCAATGGGGGCTGGTGCCTTATCTGTAAAATTATAGTCTTAGAGCGTCACCTAGAGCATTGAGGGGTAAAATGACTTTTCCAAGTTCACTCAGCCAGAAGTGACATTCCCACACAGGTCTTCCTGGCTTCTAGGTCTGCTCTCCATCCATTTAGAAATAGTGCTTCACATTTAATTCATTAAAAGTGTAAGAAAAACTTTTGCTGTCATCGAAATATTTTTAACAACAATATTTTTAGTGAGAGCAGTATGATTGAATAAGCTTCACCTTTTTAATCCCTGTGAATGTGCTGGGGGATAGGGGAAACTTGTAAAAATAATTGTTTGTTACCAATTAATTATTCAATTAATTCAGTTAGTGTCGTTAACCAAGCAGGTAAATTAATTTCTTTCTTTAGATACTGTTTTTTGAAAGAGAGATATATAGTATAAAAATTAATTGATAGTTTATAACAGTTAGTGAATGTAGCAACTTTTCATCCAGATTCATATTTCTCTGTGTGCGAATAAATTCACCATACTCAGCACAAAAAAATAGGCATATGAATTGTCTCTGATTTCTAATCAGCAGATATTTTTCAGTATAGATCTATTGCTATTTCCTTACATGGTTCCATTTAATGGAAGATATCATACCTTAATTTGCTATTCATGTTTGAATATCTTAATTGCATTTTTGTATGAGTGAGGAGAACAGAAAAAAGGCCAGCTTATAATAAATATTAAAAAGCAGGTCAGGATCAGGTTGTAAAGGGCTTTAAATAGAAGAATTTATATTCGATCCTGGAGTAAGAGGAAACTACTGGAATTTATTGAGTAAGGGAGTGACATGGTTAGCTGTATACTTTAGGAAAAGACTACTTTGGTAGATATGGGGTGGGGGAAAGTCTCAAAATAGGTATACTAGTTATGAGTCATGAAGTAATGAGGGAGAGGGAGTGGTAATCTTGGGGGAAGAATGGGGTTTATCCAATGGTACCTTTGCAGATGCTCCTATGGGAGAATGCATCTAAGGCCTCACACAGAGCAGAGATTGGGGAGCAGAGGGAGAATATGGAACGAACACATGCTGGGGAATAATGAATGAGGGATAGTTGTAGTTGTGTTGGAAATAAACCATATGATTGATTATTAGGGAAGGATGGGATGTGATCCATCTTCCCACCCTCAGATTGTTGATCACATACCCTTGGGGTCATGCCTTACCCTCTTGGAGGTCATACCACAGCCCTCACTGATATAATCCAACTTGTACCAGAACAGCAATCTCTTCTACAACCACCCCCAAAGTGGTCGTCCAGACTATACTTGAAGACTAAGGGATAGGGAATACGTTGTCCTCTGAAGTAGCCCATTCCATTTTGTGACTGCTCCATTCACTAAGTGTTTTTTCTATATGTTAAACTGAAATATGCTTCTCTGCAAGTTTGGCATATTGTCTTTAATCCAATGGTCTGAAGCCAATCAGAACAAGCTGAATCCCTTTTCAGTGTGACAGCCCTTCAAAGATTGGAAGATGGTGATCATCGTCCAGCAGACTTTTCTTCTTCAAGCTAAATATCTCCAGTTCATTCAAATGCTATTCATTCAACCAATAGCACAACATTTCACTCGAAGCACCATTTGCTGCTCTCTTTTTGCAAGAGGGAAGGCAGGGCAATTGAGGTTAAGTGACTTGCCCAACGTCTCATCTACTGCTCTTGCTGGCCCTTTCAGTCCCTTGCTGGATGGCTGATAATCTCTGACCCAGACATGTGGGACAGCAGTTGCCCCCTCATTACTAAATGTCCTATTTTCTAAACAATCATCTGCAGTTGCTAGGACTGAATACAGAGAATCTGCGTTCTCTAATTCTGCCTTTGCCTTTTTCTTCCTGTGTGGCCTGGGACAAGTCAATTACCCTTTCTAACCTTAGTTTCTTTATCCGTAAAAATGCAGAGATTGGACTAGATGGCTTCTAATGGCCATTCCTACTCTAAAATGGTGCTCCTAGGATTCTCTTTAGGGTTGCAATGACTCAAAACTCTGAAAACTGTTCCTCAAAAACAAAACAAACACCTCCCTCTGCCCACCCCACCTCCACTAACTCAAATGTTCTTCATGTTCTTCAGCTCGAAAATGTCTCGCTGACACAGAAGGCATATGATGTTGTTTAGATGCGTTGTCAGTTGCCATTTTGGTCAATGAAAATGAGGCTGTGCTTTTCATTAGTGTGTCATCCATCCCAATCCACCTCCACTCTTCAGGGGCTTTCTCTGTCAGAGAGCTGTGCTACCTGGCCTCAGTCAGTGTGCCGTATCTCTGTAGAATGGAAATAAGCAAAATTTTTGCCAGTAAGTAAACAAGTAATTTTTAGCTAAATGCAGTTGGGGAGAGAGGGAACATACTTCACTGGAAGGATTTATTTATTTAATGAGTTTGCCTCGGAGCTAGGCAGCTTCTTCTGACTTGGATTTCATCATCCACTAGTTGAATTCCCTGGGATCACATTCCATATGCTTACTCCAGACAGAAAAGGCAGCCCTGATGTAGCAGAAAGAGACTTGAATGTGGAATCAGAGGACTTCTACTATTTAGTACCTGTATGACCTTGTGGAACTCTCTTTGGGTCTTAGCTTCCTCATATATAAAATGAAGAGGTTGGCCTTGATGATCTCTAATCACAGCCCCAAATTCTATGATCATATGATTCTCCCAAAGGTATCAAAATTTTTTTTTTCCAATAGGGAGAGTGAACAGTGACCAAAGTACTTGGAAACTTTCCAGTGACCTTGTATGACTGGGACAGTTCCCTGTACTTTCCTGACCTGTCCTTCCCTTCTCCTACAAATACCAAAATTCCACTGGGAATTGTGATTTCTCTCTGAGTCACTAGGATAAGCAACATTGCCCTTGAGTATATTCTGCATGGAAGACAGGATGTAAAACCAAAACTCAGAGTGACAATTTTTAAAGGTATCATTCAATTATGCAAGCCACTTTTTTTTTCACCACCCCATCTCCTCTTTCAGATTAACTCTACAGATTTCTTTAGGGATGTTTTCCACTCACCAGCACCTCCAGGAGAATTCTTCCTTCCCTTCCCACACTTATTTCTTCCCTGTTTCTTATATGTTGCTATGTCCTCTACTCATTTTCCTCATCTCTCATTTCTCCAGTCAGATTTCGAGTAGGTCTCAGCAAATGCAAAGAACTCAATATTTATCCCAGATGAGGCCTTTATATATAACACATATAGCCTCTGGGGTTCTACTTCAACTTCACCTTGCATTGAAAAGTCAGGTCCCCAGAGTGAGGCTACTAGGTCTAGGGACTCTAGAGGGTAGCCCTGAGTGGTGTCTTTCTGGTGTTATACCTTATAAGCCCCTATCTCCTTATGATTAGCAGTTGATATTAGTCAATCAGCCAGATGTAATTAGTTTTTAGAAAGTGATATTTACTAAGTAAATATAGTAAGTGCTTGGTACAAAACATTGCCCTATAGGAGTTAGTAACACATTTTCCACTAGTACATTCAGAATCTGGGGAAAGCGGGCTCAAGTTTAGAGGCTACTTGTGACAAAGGAGTAACACTACTCTAATTCTCTGATCTACCTTGTGTAATCATGTATGCAGGAGGTAGGCCCTCAGCCCTTGTTCCTTTCAAGGATTGGGATTAGAGTCTTCTTTCTCATAGGCTTCTTGACTACTATTACCCATAACTCCATTCATCTTCAACGTGGTGGAGATGGATGGAAGAGTGAAGTAATCGATTGTCCCAGCTTCATGATGCCAGGTATTAGTGACTTTCTTTGTAAAAAGTGTAAAGGTTTCTTTGAAGATTCACTTGTAAGAGTAACACTAAATCTGGGAATTGAGGGGGAAATCCCATAGAAAGGGAAAAAATGGGAGAAAATGGCCTAGAAGAGAAAGAGGGATAGAGGAAAGAATTATTATCTTTTGAATAGAATGAATGTCTGTATATGTGTGCAGCATCTAGGATTGGATTAATAACAGCAAAATATGTTTTTCTCATTCTGTATGCAGATGGAAACAACAAACATAATAGAGCATGATAGAAAGAAAACTAGACAACAATTATAATGTTGAATGCAAGTAGATTAAACTCACCTATAAAAAAGGGAGAGAGTTCCACAATGGGTTAGAAAGCACAATCCAACAATATGTTAATTACAGAAACCCTTAAAATAGAGCTACATTTAGATTCAAAGTAAAAAGCTGAAATAAAATGTGTTTCAGGTAAATTTTTAAAAAGCAGGAGTTGCAACCATAATC
The DNA here is from genome assembly GCF_028583685.1 of Petaurus breviceps papuanus. Classification (NCBI taxonomy): domain Eukaryota; kingdom Metazoa; phylum Chordata; class Mammalia; order Diprotodontia; family Petauridae; genus Petaurus; species Petaurus breviceps. Next base: position 928,329 of record NW_027186350.1, read on the forward strand.
TCAGCTAAGATGGAAATCAAATGATTTCATTAAGAGATATAAGTAAGGAAGCTACATTATGCTTAAAGGTACCGTGGACAAATATACTTGCACCAAAGAATATAGGAAATAAATACTTCAAAAAGGTTAGCAAATGCCAAAGGGCCTAGATAGCAAAGAATTAACAATGGAAGAGTATATTCTTAAACACTTAAGTTAATGAAAAGAGAAAAAGAAAGAAGTAATAAACGTATTTATGAAAAATTAAAAAAAAACAAATTAATGATCCCAAAACAAATATAGAAGAGAAAATATTAAAAATTTAAGGAGAAATTTAAATATCATTTAAAATTTAAAAATAAGTGTCATATTTGAAAAATCCAATAAATTTGACAAACCATTAACAGAAAAGAAAAATTAACAAAATCAAACTGAAAAAGAAGTAATGTTGAATGGAAAAGAAATAAAGGAAATTCTCAGAAAGTATTTTTTCTCAATTATGTATCAAACCAACTGAAAATGTAAACAAAATAGATAAGTATCTAAAATATCTAATATTTTAATTTAACAAAATAAAAAATAAATAAATACAAAATATCCAAATTAGAAAACTGGAAAATGATAACTCGAATACCTCAATATCAGAAAGAGGATTGGTGCAAGCCATAAACAAACTACCATAGCAGTGGGAAGATTTTAGGAACAGATACATTCATAAGTGAATTCCATCAGATATTTAAAGAGTAAAATAATCCCTATGCCACAAGGAGAAGCAGCCCTTCTCTTTGTCATGGCCAAATCATCTTCTTGAGTACATTATTCCTCCTGCTTCTTCTGGACACTTTTCCTCATTGCTCTTTCTCCTTCTTCCCTTCCTCCTTATCTTGAAACTCAGTCTACTGGCTCCTTTCTTGCTTCCTACAAACATACTGAGATCTACCACTTGATCTCCATTTGACCCTAACCTTCCTTCAGGCTATCATTCTATACCTTTCTTTTTGCACCTAAATTCCTAAAATCATCCACACTGGTTGCTTCTATTTCCTTACCCCCTGTTCTCACCACAATCTCTTGTAATCTGGTTTCTGACCCAACAACTCTACTTGAAACTGCATACTCCAGTTTACTCTTATTTGGGAAGCCTTTTCTCAAGCACCCCAGCAGAGGATGGGGGCAGGTAGGTGGTGCGGTAGATAGAGTATTGGCTTCAGTTCAAATCTGGCCTTAAACACTTACTAGTCATGTGATCCCCGGCAAGTTTGTTTTTGTTTGTTGTTGTTGTTTTTGTAATTTGCCTCATGAGACACAAGCTTAACATAGTGACCAGTGGTTACACTTCAAATTCCCAGCAGTTAACACGGTGCCTAGCACATAGTAGGTGCTTAGTAATGCATTGGATAATGATGATGATGATGTCATGGAAAGAGCACTGGATCTGGAGTTAGGAGACCTGGCTTCAAATCCTGCATTTGTTACTTTGGGGCTTATATTACTTTCTTTCTTTAGGCTTCAATTTCCTCATCTGTTAAATGAGAATGATAAATTAGATGACCTCTAAGATCCCATCAGCTCTACCATCCTCTGATCTTATAGGCATGTGATAGGCATTATGGGTCTCTGTTCAGCTGGATGTGAAGCACAGAAATGCGTCTCTGCCTTTCTGTAGTGGTCAGCCATATCTAGTCTAGACAGAAAACTAGCTATTGCTTCTGGCTTTGTGTGATGATGTTTTCATGAAGTGTCTGGCTTTGTGTGCTGTAATGAGTTTCTGATAGACCTAGGATTGTTACTTGCCCCGGGGGGGTGGAGAGCTCTGTGGATTAAATTAATGTTTCAGTGAGACCAAAGTCAGGCTCATAGAGAGCTGGCAGAGTGTGTTGCCTGTGTTTGAGACCAGATATGCCATTTTTTGACTCGGTGACCTTGGGGAAGTCATAGTTTTATCTTTAAAAAAAAGCAAATAAATACTTTAGAAAAAAATCTGGGATTTCATCCATGTAAGGAGCTCCTGGTGAGGAATTTTCTCTACCAATGCAGATCTCTGCAACTAGTAATTCAATACAATTCAATTCAATAAATGTTTATTAAGTTCCTACTATTTACTGTGTGTTGGGGAAACAAGCAAGAAAAAGAAAAATAGCCCTGCTCTTAAGGAACTTGCAGTTTAATGGGGGAAGAAACACAGAAGGAAATTGAAAAGGGGAGTGCCTATTGGGAGTTCCTGGTTTGGTGACTATGATGTTCTGTGCAGTTTAAAACAAGCAGAATTGCTTGGTGAAAGTGAATAAGTACCTGGAAAGTTGAGGTTCCAGTCCTCTATACAGGAAGGCTATGAGAGGAATTTCATGCTCTACCCTCCAGGCCTCCAGTCAGAGGGAACAGGCCACTGGGAAGCTGAGAAGCTATTGAGCCTTGAAAATGAATCAGTTAGTATGATTATGAGATTTCAGGTGATCAGTTTTTCCTGGAGTCTATGATAGTCTATGGAGTCCAAACCAAGCAAAGTTGCTGTTGAAAAGTCTAACTGTAGTCTTAGAGAGTTGCCTAGAAACACTGAGAAATTAAGTGACTTACCTAGGGTCACACAGTCAATAGGGATTTGAGTGATTTGAACATAGGTCTGCTTGACCCACTACACCAGTGATGATATAATAAGACACTGGCCATAAATATTCTTTCCAAACCATTAAGGGATTATTATTATCAATCAGCACAATTATAATAGCATTTATATAGTACTTTGGTGGTAGTTAGGTTAAATCACCTGGCCTGGAGTCAGGAATACCTGAGTTCAAATGTGGCCTCAGACACTAGCTATGTGACTCTGGGCAAGTCACTTAACTCTGTTTGACTTAGTTTCCTCATCTGTATTATGAGTTGGAGAAGTAAATGGCAAACCACTCCAGAGTCTCTGCCAAGAAAACCCCAAACAGGATCACAAAGAGTTAGGCATGACTGCAAAACAATATAGCACTTTAAGGTTTTCTTTACATGTTCACCTGTGGTTTTTCACATTTTACCTCATTTAGTATCTCAAAGGATTATAAGAGTGTATATTTAGAATTGAAAGATATCTTAGAATCATTCATTCCAATACCCTCATTTTACAGATGAAAAAATCAAGGCCCAGGAGGAAAAGTGAACACCCAAATGCACACAGGTAGTAATTAGGAGAAAGATTCAAACTGACTTCCTCTGACTCCAAATCCAGCTCTCTTCCCATTCTCTTACAAGATGGTAAGACTACGAATGCCCCATTTCAGTTAAATTCAACAAGAATTAATCAGGAGCTTATTATATAGAAAGTTAGAGATTCTGCTCCACATAATAGAGAGAGGACCAATTGTAGAGTCATGAAAAGTTGATTTCAAATCCTATTCATCCAAGGTGGTGAGGTCCAGACAATTTGCTTATCTGCATTAATGGAGAAAATTTTTGCCCCTAGAAGTTCCCACCACCAACAAAATCACAAATCTTAACCTCTCAAACACACGCACACACACACACATTATGTTTAGTGCTGAAAATAATAAATTCTATGACACAGATCTGCTCTCAAGGGCATTTTTTTGTTATTTGCTGTTCATTCATTTCAGTCGTGTCTGATTCTTTATGACCGCATTTAGGGTTTTCTTGGCAGAGATATTGGAGTGGTTTGCCATTTCCTTCTTCAGCTCATTTTTATAGATGAGGAAACTGAGGCAAAGGGTCACACAAATAGGAAGTGTCTGAAGCCAGATTTGAACTCAGGGAAAAGGAGTCTTCTAGACTCAAGACCTATTAACAGCTGCCTGAGGAGGAAGTGGATTCCCCATTAACTAAGGGCTCAAAGGTAGTCAGTAGTATTATATTCATACTGTGAAGGAGAAAACATAAATTTTTATTATGGTCATTTGGTAATGATGCAAGATGTAGGACTTTGAGAGCCTGTTAACTCTCCCTGGAGGTTTCTAGTCTGACAATGTTTTTTCTATCATACTCTACAAAAGCTCATAATGTTAGCACAAGATTATGCTATGGTACATTCAGTTGAGACATAAAAATTTTAGTATCATAAAATGATCATTATATGATATTGGGAACAATGATAATAACAAATTAGAGCTAGGATCACAGAGTTAGAAATGAATGACCTTAGACAGTATGGTCCAATACCTTCAAATGATAAAAGTGAAAAGAGAAGAAGAAGTAACTTGCCCAGAATGGCCCATATAGAAAGTAACTAAACCAGTAAATGGACCCAGGATTCCTGACTCTAGTATAGTGTTTTTCTACTCTACCACCTTACCAAACCAAGTCCTAAACCCGCAGACCTATGGCTAGAACTACAGAGGCAGTCAGGTGGTATGGTGGATAGAACACTGAACTTGGAGTCGGGAAGATCTGTGTTTGAATCCTGCCTCAGACACTTACTAGCTGTGTGACCCTGGGCAAGTTGCTTAACCTCTTTTTGTCTTAGTTTCCTCAACTGTAAATGGGGATCATAATAGCACCTTTCTCCCAGAGCTGTTGTCAGGATAAAAAAAATGAGATATTTGTAAAGTACTTGGTATGTTGTAGGTGTGTGTCCCTCCTTACTGTTTCTTCTCTCTTTGGCACCACACTGGATGGATGACTGCTCCAAAGGTCAGAGCACTTGAATTGCCTCATTAAATAAACTTCTTCTGGGTTGGTTTTGAATAAATTCGTTATTGTCCCAGGCTTAACAAATGTTTCATTGCGTTGTTCTGTGTTGTGTGATGCTCTAATCTCTTCTAATTATGGCGCAAGTAACTAGCTGACCTTGACTATTACTTCATGTATTTGGCCCTCAGTTTCCTTCTATGGAAAATGAAAGGTTGGACACATAAGATATCTTGAAATTCTAAGCACCTTCTTGGAAGGAGAATGATGGAAATGTCAAAGTGGAAGAGAATACAGAAACCATCAAGCCCCATCCTCCCTCCTTTTAGAAGAGTCTGTGTGGTCTTGGGGACATCTGATTCTTCTAGAGGTCAGAGAATTTGTGTGTTTTTTTACAAGGTCACACAACTAGTTAATGGCATCTACACTGTGAAGGAGGTAGATCAATTCCCTGACAGTGAAGCCAGAAAAGCATTGAATGGAGCTTGACAAAAAGAAGGCTAAGGAAAAGGGAGAGGAATTTGAGATAGTGAGGCTTCCTCTGGCATTTGATTCTGTTTATTAGTGTCTGAGGCTTTCATGGAGATGCCATTATCTTTTGGAAAATAATTTTAATAACTGAATGGAAAGAGAATCAAGCAATTTTATTGCCTGAGGCAGATGGGGGGTGACCCTGTTGTTGATTGGGAGGGAAGTTAATTTGCCTCAGTTAATATTTTCTCTTGATCATCACTGATAAGATCCTTTTTCACATGCCTTAGTTAAATGAATCCCTGACATCTTTATAAGCAGCAGGTTTTGGGAGATGGGGTGGGAGGTGGTTGGTTTGGGGGTGGGGAGTGAAGGAAGGAGAAATATATATAGGGGGTTGGGTAGGTATGTCCAATGAGCCAGGTATTCTGTGAGGAATGACTGAGAAACTTTGGGTTGATGCTAGAACAGTGCATGAGTGTGGTCTCACTCATTCCTCCCAATCATTTAAAACATGGGCATAATCAATTCTTAATTATCCTTAGTAAGAGAGAGCCCATAGGATTATATTCAGCAAGCATTTATTAAACACTTATTGCCAGACATTGTGCTAAAAACTGGGGATGCAAAGAAGGGTAAAAACCAGTTCCTACCCTCAAGGTGCTCATGTTCTAATGGTGGAGAAAATATGTAAAGGTACATTCAAGAACTTTAGGGAATATATGGAAGGTAATTTTATTTATTTATTAAATACTATTTTATTCTCTCCCCCCAATTACATGTTAAAACTATTTTTTAACATTTTTTCTAAGTTTTGAGTTTCAAATTCTTTCCCTTGGTTTCTCTTTCTCCCTGAAGTGGCAAGCAATCTGATATAGGTTAGACATGTGCAATCATGTAAAACATCTCCATATTAGTCATTTTGTACAAGAAGACTTGATAAAAAAAAAAGAAGGAAGGGAGGGAGGAAGGAAGGAAGGAAAGAAAAAGAGAGGAGAAAGAGTGAAAAATAGTATGCTTTGGTCAGTAATCAGGCAATATCAGTTCTTTCTCTGGAGTCAGATAGAGTGTTTCATGAGTCCTTTGGGGTTGTCTTGGATCATTGTATTGCTGAGAATAACTAAGTCATTTACAATTCTTCATTGTATAATATGGTTATTGTTTACAATATTCTCCAGGCTCTGCTCGCTTTACTTTGCATTGGTTCATGTAAGTCTTGGAAGGCAATTTTAGAGGGGTATCCTTTAGCAGCTAGGGAGGCTGAGACAGACTTCTCAGAAAAAAAGTAGAACTTGAGCTGTCTTGAGGGAAGATAGGGACATTGAAAAGGAAGAGTATTTCAGATATGTGGAACTAGTACAAATGCATGGAGATGGGGTGTCACACAAAGAAGTTCAAAAAGTCCACTGTAGGTGGATTTTAAAGTGTGTGGAGAAAAGTGAAAGATTAGGTAGGAAGAAGCCAGATTATGAAGAGCTTTAAATACCAAACACAGGACTTACTATTTGATTCTGGGGGTAAGAGAGGGCCGATGGAGTTTATTGTCAACATCATCAACTGTCCTTTGGACATCTTGAATTAGATGTCAATAGGAATCTCAAACTCAACACATCTAGCATGTCAGCATGTCCAACTCATTATATTTCACCTTGTAATATTCTCTCTTCCAAATTTCCCTATTGTACTGTCCAGGGCACTAACATCCTAAAAGTTACCCAAGCTTATACCTCTGGTGCCAGCAGACGATGAAAAGAGTGAGAAGGGAAGAGATTTCAGATGAAAGTTTGAACAGAAGCCAACAACGATGGAAGAGTATGAGGAAGCAGTGCAGTCCATCTCTCCCTCACAGATACCCCCAACAAAGATCTAGAAAGAACACCAGAGTGAGTCAAGTTTGGCAAATAAGATTTATTTACTTCAATAGGGAAACAGGAAAGAACAGGGAGAAGGGAGAGGGAAGAGGGAAGAGAGGAAAGACAGGGGAAGATAGATGTAGAGTAAATTCAAAGAGGGATCAGCCACAAGCCAAACACAAATCTAACCTTAGAGAATGGATCAAAAAGAGGGATTTAAAAAGGAAGAAAAAATGTCATGTAGGATCGGGGTCTGAGCTCTCAAAAAGATTGTATTAAGTATAGAGCACTGATGCTGATCATATGCATTCTCTCTTACTACCCTCTTCTTTGTAAAGAGGAGGTAGAAAATACCCCAAAGAGATCAAAGAAGAAAAAGATCCCCATATTCAGAAACACTTACAGCAGTTCTTTTTATAATGGCAAAGAATCAGAAACTAAGGTACTGCTCGACAATTAAGGAATGAATGAATAAGTCATGATATATACAGAAGTGTGTTTATAAATGTTTAACTACTGACTCAAAAAAAGGTATGTATATATATATATATATGTGTTTATAATAATTTTACTCCTATAAAAGTTGTATAACACACATACTAAAATATACAACATTCTTTATTCTAAATTCCTTGGAGTCAATTGATTCTCACAGAATGCTTTTGCTGATTTTTGCCAAATTCTTGTATCCATACCCAACTTGGACCGTGATTTGACAAATGAAGTTGCAGCCCAATCTGCTCTTTTCCCAATAAATTTGTCATTAAATCTGTCATGTGATCTACTATTAAACTATTTCTCAGTCTTGTACAAATTACATTTACTTAATTGAAACCTTTTGCGGCTTCAGCACTATTGACTACAAGAGTGCTCTCTTTTTCACTTTTTGCATAACTATAGGGCTTTGAAATGTTGTTTGATTCTACATCATTATCTATAGAATACCCAAAGCAGTTCAAAAAATTTTCATGTTTTAAAATTACACTTAAATGAGACAATATTTTTCACTAGCTATCTGTAGTGGTTTGTTCTTTAGAAGGCTAAGTAGATGGTTCTAATAAATCAAAATAATTACAAATGCTGTCATCATTGAATCTGTCCCATGAAAGACATACATTAATAGGTTGAAGTATATTTTCTGGTAATATATTCCTAGGAAGACCAATAAATATATTATTTTTATTTAATGGAATGTCTTTAAACTTATCTGACTTCATGAAATTTTTAACTTAAGACTCATACTTTCCAGCACCAATCTTTAAATTTGGTAAAGCTCTTTTTGATTAATTTTTGTGCTTTCTGAACACCAGGTGATCTTGACTACAGTACAATTGGAAATAAAGAATATTCTTCAAGATTTACAATCATTAAAGCAAGGTCTTGCAATTAATCTCTTTGCCAAAATTGAATAAGAATGAGAAAAAGGCTTATATCATACAGTGTAAGCATGGCATATACATCAGTGGCTCATAAACTACTCAATTTCAAGCACTTAAGCTGTAGTTTCTAGCTCAGTTTGATTTTGATTAGATTGGTGCTAAATGAAATAAATTTTATCCATAAATATTTCGAAATGATTTAGCTTTATTTCAGATATTGAATGATAATTTCAACCATTGGTTTTTAACAATACAAATGATGATTTTAGGAAAAAATTCTAATAACTTCATAGCTACTTTCAGACTTTCTTCCCAGCATCACATGAGCACCATGAGGATAAAAAGCAATTAAGTTTGCTTCCAAAATTTAGCACTAAAGTGATGATCATTTAAAGTATTGAAAATATGCTCTAGTGTGGTGGCCACCATTTCTTTTAAAGTGACAAATGATATTATCAGTGTTGGAGCTGATTAAGCTGCACATGCTGCCTGTGTTAAAAACCAGGTCAGAAAATTCCTGAAAATATAATGATCTGCTCTTACGGGTTGGTAGAAGTCAGCTCCAGTACTCTACTGGGCATGCGGATGTGAATTATGCTGAAAGAGATGAGGACTAAGGAAAATGCAAGAAGATTTTTGTGAACTGATGCACAGCGAAGTGAACAGAACCAGAGAACAATTTATTAATTGCAACAATAACCACAATATAAAGACAAACAATTTTGATAGACTTAATAACTTGGATCAGTGCAATGACCAACCATAATTATCAGAGGATTAACAAAGAAGTATGCTGCCTAATCTCTGACAGAATGAGACATGTAATTTTGTACACCAATTCTCTCAGTGCCTGTCACATGGTAAACACTTAATAAATCTTTATTGACTGATTAACTGGACATGCCCAATGCTGGAATATGTTTCGCTTTTCTATATACATTTGTTACAAGGGTTTTGTTTTTCTTTTTTTAATGGGGAAAGGGACATAGGAGGCAGAAAAAATGGATTTTTGTTTATCACATTTTTTTTAAGTCAAAGGAATCTTGTTAATTATGGAGCAGGTATTCTGGAAGGTATAATGGAAGAAGTAGGCTAATCTATAGGGGGACCTTGGTGGGGGTGCTAGGGTTAAAATGTATGGGGCTTAAGGTACAGGCTCTTGAGAATTTAGAACTGGGAGGGATCATCTAGCCTAGCATCTTAATTTTACATATGGAGAAACTAAGGCCCAGAGAGGTGAAGTGACTTATTTAAGGTCACTCAGTTGATAAGTAGCAGAGCTGGTCCTCAGATTTCAATTCTAGTGCCCTGACTGGTTCTATCTTCAATGGATCCATGATCATATCAACACTGGTCTTCACTATGTGTATTATTTCAACATGCTTGATTCTTGTCAATATACTTCATAAATTCTCCACACTTCATGCATTATTATTTGTTTTTTAAAAATGTTTTTGGCTTTCCCTGTGGCGAGATACAGTCTTTGCTGGCGCCGGCGCCATGGGCCATCGTCCCTCCCGCTGTTATAGGTACTGTAAAAATAAGCCTCACCTGAAGTACCGTTTCTGCAGGGGAGTTCCTGATGCCAAGTTAAGAATCTTTGATCTTGGTAGAAAGAAAGCGAAAGTGGATAAATTTCCATTGTGTGGCCACATGGTGTCAGATGAATATGAACAGCTGTCATCCGAAGCCTTAGAGGCCGCTCTGATCTGTGCCAACAAGTACATGGTGAAGAATTGTGGCAAGGATGGCTTTTATATTTGTGTGCAGCTACATCCTTTTCATGTCATCCGCATCAATAAGATGTTGTCATGTGCTGGGGCTGATAGGCTCCAGACTGGCATGCCGGGAGCCTTTGGGAAGCCCCAGGTCACTGTAGCCCGTGTGCACATTGGCCAAGTTATCATGTCGATTCGAACCAAGGTCCAGAATAAAGAACATGTGATTGAAGCTTTGCGTAAAGCCAAGTTCAAGTTCCCTGGCTGCCAGAAGATCCACATCTCCAAGAAATGGGGTTTCACCAAATTCAATGCTGATGAGTTTGAGGATATGATAACTAAGAAGCGACTCATTCCTGATGGCTGTGGAGTTAAGTACATCCCCAGCCGGGGCCCCTTGGACAAATGGCAGGCACTTCACTCCTGAGGGGTGTGTGCTGTGACATCTACCATTTCACAGGCATAAATAAACTAGACATTGCTGTTTAAAAAATATATTTTGGGGTATAAATAAAGGACCAAGCTGTCCTTCCATTAACCCTTACTCCTACCACATAACCAATGGTTTTTTTCTGTTTATACATTTTCTTGATGGCATCTTTCACATTTGCATTTGATTCTTGGTGAACTGTGTAGTCTATTTATGTCCTCCCTACTTATATCCCCTATTTATTCACTTCTTTTTATTATTCTTCGATCATGCCCAATTTTTCTTCTTCAATGATTGTAGTATTCAATGACTCATATGACTCATAGGCACATAGCATCATTGGGGGAATATTGATGTTAAAAGTTTGTGTGTGGGGGTGTTCGAATGTGTATGTGTGTGGCCATTTGGGGCTCATTGAAAGCACTTTGCAAATTCCTGAATGTAATCCAATCCACTTTCTTCCTTTTAGTCCATTCTGGGTCACTGATCATTAGCCACTTACAGCAAAAGTATTATGGTAGTAAAGGAATTAAGTTGGTAAATACACTAAGCAGACCTGAGCAAGAACTAGTTCAGCCCTGAGACCCCAAAGTCTGAAAATATACTTGATGGATGAAGGGAAGTTTCCATTCTACCCCTCACTCTTTCTGGCTAAGAGATGTAGCAACATTCCATTGAGTGGTAATTGGGATGGAATAGAAAGAGAGAAGAAAAACTGTGCTAATATAGAAGGATAGCTACTGCTGAGAGATGAAGGGAAGACTGGAATGCAGAGAGTTTGATCACAAAATGTACCACAGTTGCCTTAAGACTTGATGTGCTCATGGTAAAAGAGCATTGTCTGCAATGTGATTGGAAAGAGGAAGGGTATGGGGTTGATTGAGACAATACCTGCATATAGGCATGTATGGAGTGTTCAAGGGGATTGGCACCTCTGGTGTAAGGGCTTTCTGAGACCTTTTCAGAGCTGTTCATCCACCTTTGGTGTCCACCTGATTCACCCAACTCTCACCTGTGACTCCAAGAAACTATAGCATGTTCAGTGGCCACACCCTGGTAAACCATTTCAGCAAATAGGCTAAACCAGGTTGAGGGTAAGCAACAGGCCTCAGTCCTATCAGTGAGTTAGGGAGATGGCCACCCCAAAGCACGTGAAGACTTCCTCCCAGCAGAATGGGTAGATGAGAATATTGTTATGAACAGTCATGAAGATGTCTGAAGCAGGTGCTGTGGAACACTTAGAGCTTCACTGGACATTGAAGAAGCCACTGCATCCTGAGCCATGACCAGTTGTCTTGATTTTTGTCTTGCCACTGGACTTTGATGACTTGGGAAAAGAAAGTGAGGTTGGTGACTGTGCAATTCTGTCTCACTTAAATCCAATTCAGAGAAAATCAAGGCATCATCCACCATGTGGTGTGACTAGTCCTCTTTGAAAACAAAGGACAAAGGACAATAACACCTGAATATAGCACGGGGAAGGAAGACATAAGAGATCCCACATGGCTTCTGGGAAGTTGAGCTAGGCGCGCGTATATGATACTACTAATTATCGTTCTAATACCAATAGCAGGGTTACTAGAAAACTACATACTTAAACCAAAATGAAGGGTCCAAGTAATTTAACCAAAATACTGGCCTTGTAAGCCAGCTACGAAGGAAAATACCCTTCCTAGGACATCAAGAAGAAGGCACATCACCCTACCATCAACACCCAAAGCTGACATTCTAATTAAACTACTTCCTGATCAGCTAAAACAACACACCTTCTTTAATGCACAAAATCAACAAATTATTAGACATGTCAACCACACATTAATCATCACAAGACATTATATGAAAACAGAACATTAACCACTCTCCCCATAGTAATGTAAAAAATCCAAACATATAAAAACAGGAATATGTATAATCCACATTAAGATATTGTCCTCTAGCATATCATAACCTATATAAGATTTAAAGATACTTAATACATAAAACTAAATTTGACTATAAATGATTTAAGTAATATTTTAATTCAAGAGTCAAATCTTACATAGACATTA
>NW_027186350.1:940839-976165 GCF_028583685.1 Petaurus breviceps papuanus
TTATTTATTTTACATAGACATTATATTATTTATTTTACATAGACATAACACCCATGATTTAAGATCAAATAAGCTAACTTTGCTAGCATATCTAAACCAACAAACAATACCTAGGGAGTCTATATAGAAGGAAGGATTGTAGTTGTACCCTAGGTCTGAGTTGTGATATAGTAGTAGTAGACTAATTAGGCTAATAAGTAGGCTGTGGGAGGTGGAGTTAATTCATAATCATGGGGATTTGGAGAGTCAAGCAAGTGGGATTAGTATGAAAGTTGGAAAAATAATTTTTAGCATTTCAATAAATTTAGGTTTTGTACGTAGTCATTGCCGTAGTTGGCTGAAATTTTTACTAAGAGAGCTAAGCCAACGCCTGCTTCACATGCGGAAAATACTAAGAGGATGAGTGGAGCTATTGACATTGAGAATATATGGAAATGGGAGATTAGCAGGGCTATAAGAATAAATAGTGATAGTATTATTCCTTCTAGGCATAGGAGTGTTGATATTAGGTGGGATCGGTAAATTAAAGTCCCAGCTAAGGCTAGTGAGAATGCTATTGTTAGATTAAGGCTAATTGGTATCATAAGGTATTCATGGATTAAGACCATGATTTATTGAGTCGAAATCAATTATCTTAGTTAGATTAAAAACCTATTCAGTTCATTCTAATCCTTTTTGGGTTCATTCCTAAGCTAATCCTAGGGTTAAAAGAATAATAAGACAGTAGGATAATGTTAATATGGATTTTGGAGTAGGTAGTTGAATTGCTCATGGTAGTGGAAGTAGCAGAGCAATTTCTAAGTCAAATAGGAGGAAGGTAATAGCGATTAGAAAGAATTTTATTGAGAATGGTAGTCGGGCGGAACCTAGGGGGTCGAAACCACATTCGTATGGACTAGATTTTTCTAGGTAAAGGTAAAGTTGTGGAAGTCAAAAGGCGATTAGCACAATAATTGTAGATAGACGTCCTACTTCTATGACTAAGTTGAGTCATGGGACATAATTAAATTTCTTAAATTTACCTCTGAAATTGACAATCCTAAGAGAAAAGGAAAACATTACTGGAACATAGATTCAAGGATTCATATAGCATCTATCAATACATGATGAACTAACTCAATGGGCAAGTCATCCAACTGTGCGCTGTAAGGCTGTCTGCACAGATCTATCTTTTTTTCAATAACTATGGATTGAGAAGTTACTTTAGTATGCAATAAGATGGATGAAAATAGCAAAATACATCCATTAACAGAAGCATCTAGAAGAATTGACTATTGGGTATCTTTTTGTAATGGTAATATAATTTGAATTTGAAGATCCCTTTGTGTCGGCAAAGGTAGTGTGTACTTAGCACTTAGTAATTGATCAAGCCTCTGTTGGGGAAACAGAAAGTATGAACTCCTGTCTCCTGTTACTGATGTAACAGGAAGGGGTTGGCTGAAACAGGAAGCTAATGCTGTGTGTATATAAGGAAAATCCCCAGAGAGGCGGTGTCAGAGCAGCTACGGAAGAGAGAATGGAGAACTGACCCAGAATTTCCTGAGAACTTGTGGTGGTATAGCTTCTTCTGAACAGGATCCCAGGAGCCAGGAGCCCAGGAACCCAGGACAGAGGAGCCCAGGAACCCAGGTGACAGAGCTGCCCAGGAGAAGACCGAGGAAGCAGAAGCCTGAGGAAGCATAACTGGGATGCTGAGACTTTGTCTGTTTATGACTTGGTTGAGCCTTGAATTCCTGGGAGCAGAAATTGAGGATTTGAGATGGACTGGACACTGTGAACTTCAGTGTGGAGCTGTACAAGGAACTGGGAGCTGTCTGCCATTGAACCCAGGGGATAGTCTGGTTGAATCCAGGTAGAATCTGGGACCATAGAAGGGACCATTAATCCAGGGGATCTGAGAACTGTCCCCAAGTCAAGATGAAAAGACCTCTCCCTGGTTACTGAGTAATAATGAAATTGTAGTTTACTAGTGACCTAGGGATGGAGGGTTTGTGTATGATACTTAGTAATTGATTGCTGAATAAGTGACTAATTGAGTTAACTTAAGAGTGCCCATGAGTGGAAAACTTTGAGTATTGTACTTTGAGATGATTGTTCTTTGTTCTAAATATTGTGACCACTTAGGTGAAAACTATGTGGCCATTTTAATGATAAGCTGTTTGTGAATGTAAGTTGTAATATTGTGAAGGCTGTACCTTGATTTTCTGCGAATGTTTTGCTTTGATTTGTTATGGAATAAATAGAGTGTTCACTATACTGTGTAATCAGAATCTCAAAAGCTGTCCACAGTAGCAGTCCTCTGGAAAGCTGCTTGTGCATGGCATTACACTTTTCCATTTGGTTCTGTTTGGGGCATTTTTTGTGATAGTGACAAATATCATTGAGCAACATCTCCCTGCTTTGTGCTTCATTTGAAAATGATAATTAAATCATTGAACAAAAGTATCTCTGTAGCTGCATTTATGCAAGAAGACTATGTAAAATTATTATGGGAAATACCTTGTTGGAGAACAGTCTTTAAAACTTTGTTTTGTCCTACTGAATTAAATGCTTTTAAAGATCATTAGCAAATAATATGCGTTATAGGATCTTGCATTTTCTATACTTTTTAGTCAATTGTGTGACTGTGAAAAAGTAGTTTGCTATAGAAAACCACCTGCAAAAGCCTACCTATTCCTTTTAAATATTTTCATTAAGGATACCATTAATGCCATGTGTAGATAATTCTGATAAATATTTTAAATTGATGAAGAAAGTAGAGTTGGCAGTTACTGATGTCTTCTCGGTTACCTTTTACCTGTGTATTAATTTGTTGATACTTTAATGTATCTATAATTCCATTTTCATACAGGTGTTCAGGAAAGACTAGTACCTCTGGTGTGAGGGCTTGCAAAGCCCTTTGTAAGGCTGCTCATTCACCTTTGGTGTCCACCTTGACCTGACACTCACCTGTGCCTCCAAGAAATTGTAGCATATTCAGTAACCACACCTTGGTAAACCTCTCAGCAGATGGACTGAACCAGGTCAAGGGTAATCAACAGGCTTCATACGTGTCAGTGAGTTAGGGGAATGATTACCCCAAGAATGTGAAGACTTTTCCTGGAAGCATTGGTGGGTGAGAAAATTTATTTGAATGACCATGAAATCAGCTGAAGCACGTGCTATGGAGAGCTTAGAGCTTGGTCAGGCATCAAAGACACCAAAGTCATCTACTGTATCCTTGGCTATTGTCAGTTGTCTTGACTTTTGTCTTGCCACTGGACTTCAATGACTCAGGAAGAGAGAGTGAGGCTGAGGGCTTTGTACAACTCTGCCTCCCATAAGGCCTCAGAGAACAGAGGACTGGGGCTTGGAATCAGGAAGATTTATCTTCATGAGTTCAAATCCTGCCTCAGAAACTTACTAGCTGTGTAACCCTGGAAAAGTCACTTACCCCTTGTTTGCCTTAGTTACCTCATCTATAAAAAGAGCTAGAGAAAGAAATGACAAATCACTTCAATATCTTTGCCAAGAAAATGCCAAATGGGGTCGTGAAGAGTCAGACACTACTGAACAGCAACAAAGTCTCATTTAAATCCAACTTGTAAGCAAGTCAAGGCATCATCTATGACGTTACTGGTCCTTTTTGAAAAACAAAGGATGAACAACAACAATATAGGTACTGTCCCAATGATACAACAATGCCTATGACTTTATTCCACTCTTTCGATATCTTTCCCTCTTTGAGATATATATTTTTTTCATTTTTCAAATGCTTTATTAACTTCTGATTTACATCATTCATTTCCACCAGATTTTGAGTTACAAGTTTTCTCCCCATTTTCCCCCTACCCACCGCCCCAAAATAGCAGTCCCACAGGATATACCCTCCTCCAATCTGCTCTCTCCCATATTACTCCCATACCCTTTTCGACTTTTCCAGTGGGACATGGTGGATCTCTATGCCCCAGTGCCTGTATATCTTATTTCCCAATTACATGTAAAATAGTATTAATAATAGTTTATATATATAAACATTTGATTTTAAAAATTTGAATTCCAGATTCATTCCCTTCCTCCTTTGTCACCCACCCTTATTGGGAAGATAAGGAGTTCAGTATAGGTTGCACATGTGTAGCTAATGCAAAACATTAACATAGTGGGCATATTGTTAAAGACTGACTATATTTCCCTCCCTCCTATCCCACCTCCCACTTATTCTATTCTCTACTTTGATCCTGTCCCTTTTCAAAAGTGGGTGCTTCCAAATTCTCAGCCCACCAGTCTGCCCTCCCTTCCATCATCCCCTTCCCCCCTATTCTCCTGTAGGGTGAGATACCCTATTTAGTGTGCATTTCATTCCCTCCTCAAGCCAAATTCAATGAGAATATGGTTGACCCATTCTCTTTTGCCTTCCTATTCTTCCCCTCCATTGTAACCATTTTCCCTTGCCTCTTCTATATGAGATAGTTTACCCTATTCTCTCTCCCTGTCTCCTCTCATTATATTCCTCTCTCACCTCTTAATTTCACCTTTTAAGTATCATCCCTTCCTATTAAATAGGTCCTCTGCCCTCTATCTATGTATACCTGTAAACATATATACATACATTCACATATATATTCATATGCCCATATACCATCATACACACACACACACACACACACACACACACACATATATATATATATGCATGTGTGTGTATTTCTATTCCCTTCAACTATTTTCATACTGAGAAAAGTTTCATCAGTTACAATTATTGTTTTTCCATGTAGGAATGTTAATAGTTCAACTTTGATAAGTTCCTTTTGATTTCTTTTCCCTTTTTGCCTTCTCATGCTTCTCTTGCTTCTTGTATCTGAAAGTCAAATTTTCTATTCAACTCTGTTTTTTTCAGCAAGAATGCTTGAAAGTCCTCTATTCCACTGAGATGACCATATTTTCCCCTGAAACATGATACTCAGTTTTGCTGGGTAGGTGATTCTTGGTTTTAATCCCAGCTCCTTTGACCTCTCGAATATCACATTCCAGGCCCTTCAATCCCTCAGTGTAGAAGCTGCCAGATCCTGGGTTATCCTGATTGTGTTTCCACAATATTCAAATTGTTTCTTCCTGGCTGCTTGTAATATTCTCTCCTTAATCTGGGAATTTCAGAACCTGGCCATAATATTCCTAGGAGTTTTCTTTTGGATCTTTTTCAGGAGGTGATCACTGGATTCTTTCAACCTCTATTTTGCCCTCTGGTTCTAAAACATCAGAGCAGTTTTCCTTGAGAATTTCTTGGAGGATGATTTCTAGGTTCTTTCTTTGAACATGGCTTTCAGGTAGTCCAGTAATTTTAAAATTATCTCTCCTGAACTATTTTCCAGGTCAGTGGTTTTTCCCATGAAATATTTCACATTGCCTTCTATTCTTTCATTTTTTTGGATCTGTTTAACAGCATCTTGATTTCTCATAAAGTCATTAGCTTCCATTTGCTCCAATCTAATTTGGAAGCAATGATTTTCCTTAGTGAGCTTTTGAAATTCTTTTTCCATCTGGCAAATTCGGCTTTTTTTTTTTAAAGCAATTGGGGTTAAGTAACTTGCTCAACGTTACATGGCCAGGTGTTTCTGGGTGGATGCTAAGTGTCTGAGCCCGGATTCGATCCTCCAGGTCATCCCGACACTGGGGCCGGTGCTCTTACTTGCTGTGCTACCTGGCCGCCCCACAAATTCGGCTTTTTAAGGCATTCTTCCCCTCATTGCCTTTTTGAGCCTCTTTTGCCATTTGAGTTAGTCTATTTTTTAAGGTATTATTTTCCTCAGTCAGGCTGTTGACTCTCATTTTGTAATTTTCTTGCATCGTTCTCATTTCTCTTCCCAATTTTTCCTGAACTTCTCTTATCTGCTTCTTAAGGTCCTCTATGGCCTGTAACCAGCTTGTATTTTCCTTTGAAGCTTTTGGTGCAGGAATTCTGACTTCGCTGTCTTCCTCCTGCTCCATGCTTTGCTCCTTTATGTCCCCAAAATAGGAGTCTAATGTTGGAATCTTCTGTTTGCTTTGTTTCCTTTGCCTGGTCATGTTGCCACTCAATTACTTGACTTATGGGCTTTTTGCCACAGTAGGACTCTGCTACCAGACAGGGGAGCTTCGTATCAAACACTGGGGTTTTCTCAGCTGCCAGAGGTATTGGTTGTGTGCTCTTGCTGAAGCCTCCACATGCTCTGGCAAGCTGGACACACATCCCAGGACCTCTATCCTAGACTACAATCCAGATCCAAGTAGTTTAAAGCAAGAGCGATTACCCCTCAGACTGGTCACTTGGTCCCCCTACAGTCTGCAGGCCAGGGGCTGAAGCTGCCATGTGGCAGTGGCTGCACGCCCATGGCTCCTCAGTGGCTTCTCTCCCTGGGGGCAAAAGCCGATGCATTCCCAACTACTGGGTCCCAAAATCC
Organism: Petaurus breviceps papuanus; assembly: GCF_028583685.1. Classification (NCBI taxonomy): domain Eukaryota; kingdom Metazoa; phylum Chordata; class Mammalia; order Diprotodontia; family Petauridae; genus Petaurus; species Petaurus breviceps. The sequence continues at coordinate 947,256 of NW_027186350.1, forward strand.
ACACTCCACTGACCTCTCACTTTGTCCTTCGCATCTATGTGTTGATAATTCTGGAGATGGCCTCAGCTGCTGCTGATCTGGAGTCCCTCCAGCCAGCAGCTGGTCAGGCCCAACCTGGGGCTAAAACCTCTGGCTCATGGGGGCCTGGGCTTTGCTCCCAGAGCACTGCGCTGGCTGATTCCTGCCAGCCTGCCCGGCTGTCCTCAGTGGGAGGCTAGCTTCTCTGTGTCATTTTGTGGGTTCTGCACCTCCAAAGTTTGTTTAGAGTCTCCTTTTACATGGATTGGGGAAGGTGGCAGCTGGAGCCACTCAGAGGCCCTGCTTCTACTCTGACATCTTGATTCCACTCCCCCCCTTTGAGATATATTGAAAATCAATACCTGAATGCCTTTGTAACTGTGTTTGTGATTTTATCTTTGGGTACTTGTTCAAGTCTAATTGCTGGTACCATATTCCTTGATAAAAGTTCCACTTCTACCTTCTCACGTAGTAGACCAAGTACTAATAAGTGGGAGACTAAATTTGGTGTTTCCATTGTCCTTAATGATGAGAATGAAGCAATATGGCTACACTCCAAATGCATTCCCTTTTGCATCTCTTTGTTTTCTGCCTCCATTTTTCTCTTATATAGGATGTCCCAAAAGTCTTAGTGCAGTCTTAATATTTCATAGCCATATTAAGACTTTAGGGATGCCTGTATAAATGTTTTTGGAATGATATAATGACTTGGAATCACATCTAACTTTCTTCAGCTGATTCATCATTTCACTGCTTTGGTTTCTCTAGTATTAAGAACTCTTTCGTCTTTGGACAAAAATTTCACCTTTAGGGGGCTAACAGTTAAATGAATACTTATAAATAGTATACGAACTGTTGTTCTTAATGCCTCCTTTCCTGCCACTATGCATGCCACTGTATGTAAGAGGAAGGATGTCACACAAGACTGAGGTGCATTTTTTCTTTTTCCTTGCTTTGTGGGTGGCTGTAGCCAAATAATTCATAGTCAATTGAGCAATTTTCAGATAGGAGATACAATTTACCACTGAATCTGAAGGGTTAAGTGTTCTGGCATGGTAGAACCATCAAATTTGTGCTCTATTGACATAGCTTTCAAGAACATAGGGTTATCTCCATGACACAATAAGACAGAAGAATAGGATTAAAGCCCAACACCTCCAAGAAACCTAACCTAATCCTGCATTTTCTAGATGCCCGTACTATTTTGTTTGTATTTTTCTTGTTGCAAGATGACCTGTCAAGGTTACTCTGGGCCAAGGCACCTGTGTATAAGCCTATAAAACTTCAGCAGCAGATATGACCCAATGACTTAGTAAGTCTTTTCTTTCTTGGTTTATGAAAAAAATCATCATTCACAGCTAGAACAAGCTCTGCAATCTGCAAAGCTTTAAACGCTACACAAGGACAGACCTGCCATATGTCTATCATTGAAGGTGTGATGGATAGGAATAAATGCTTTGTGACAATAAAATAGAGTACTGACAGACATAACAAGAGAAATGTCTCATTGTTGCCTAAGTGCAGCAGATCCAAGGAGCGAACAAACAAAACAAAACAAGAGAAAACAAAGAAAAAAAACAGCAATCTGGAAAAAGTTTCTGTCTTTTTTTGCCCATGCAAAGAAGTAAACCAAAGAATCTGGGTTCTTTTCATTTTCAAAATGGTTGCATGTAAGACTTCATCAGTCCCCAGAGGTGTTCCACTTAGTGACGTGAGTTGGCATTATAGCAACTAGAAAGCTAAGAATCGTCAGGTACTTGGTCAGTGGATCATGCCATGATGTATTTCAAACTGGAGCAGCCTTGGAGACCATCAAGTCTATCCCACTTAATGTACATATAAGAAATTGAAGTCCAGGGAGGTTGTGACAACATTAGATGGCTGATTAAAGATGATGGTACTAACAACTGAGGCTCCTGAGTATAAAACCAATGATGTTCCCACTGTCCCAATGGACATTGTGTTAGTGTCTGAAAGACTAAAATGGCAGAAACAGCACCCAGTGGCACATGCCCAAATGCTAGGACATCTCCTAGCCAGGACTTATCCATGGTGAAGGTCAGTGTCCATGACTCACCAAACAATGGGCTTATAAATCTGTGAGAGATCTGCTTCCCAATAGTCAGTCATTACTTCTAAGATCTTGGCATTCTTCTCTATTCTTCATCTCTCAGGTTTCTCCCAGGGCTTGTGTTATTGAGAAAAAGGTCAGAGTGACATCTTCCTTGTTATTTGGTGTCTTGCCTTTGTATATAAATTCTTGTACACTACCCTGAACTCAATGCTGGATTAGAATGTTTCTCCTGTGTTTCCAGAAGAATTATTCTCTTGTGGAATTTCCAAGGTGATCCATTCATCTGCCTATCAAGAGAGGTAAGATAAAAGTTATAAAATGTTATGGGGTCAATTAGTATGGGGAATTGGGTATAAATCTTGGGCCAAAAGTCACAGACTAAGACAGTGCTTTCTTAAGAAACCACTTGATCTGGGGTGGCTAGGTGGTGCAGTGAATAGAGCACCGGCCCTAGAGTCAGGAGGACCTGAGTTCAAATGCGACCTCAGACACAACACAAAAAATGTGTGACCTTGGGCAGTCACTTAATCCCAATTACCTTACCTTCCCCCTCCAAAAAGTAAAACAAAACAAAACAAAAACACTTGATTCCTATGTCCTGGGACAATGGGGACTTGGCTAATATTCCATGACATGTTGTAGGAATTAGTCTAGGTATCTGGCCCTGGTGAATGAAATGAGGCCTTGAGAGAGAGGGGCAGCCTTGTTTGAGAGTACCACAGGGAAAGACTTATGATCTAGTTGACCCATTGATATGGCATTGGATATTTTGAATGGGTAGGTGGAGGAATCCAGTAAGCCCATCTTCCTGGGGAGGTGTATTTATGAATAGATTGATCAATCAATAAACATGTAGGTGCCTACTATATTCCAGGTTCTGTACTTGTATATGTGGAGGCAAAGACAAAAATGAAGTTGGGGAAAGACAACATGTACATATATAAGTATATATGAAACAAAGTAACCTTGGAGGGGAAGCCACTCGCAGCTATGGGACAAAGAAAAAATTCATGCAGAAGATATTTGAGCTGAGTTTTAAAGGGAACCATGAATTCAAAGAGAAAACAGACATCTGGGCACAGCCAGCGAAGAGGTATCAGGATAGGAAAGGAAGTGTCATGTGAGGAACAGCATGAATGTCATTGTGGCTGAATTGTAGAAAATGTGGAAAGGAGTAATGTGAAAGCTGGAAAGGTAGAATGAAGCTAGAATTTTAAATCCCAAACAGGCAAGTTCAAAAATGATCCCAGAGGCACTAGGGAGCCATTGGAGTTTATTGAATAGGGAATGACAAGATCAGACCTATGCTTGAAGAGAATCACTTTAGTAGCTGTGTGAAGAGTGAACTGGATTAGAGACATGAGAAAGGAATATCAATTGGAAGGCTATTGCAATTGGCCATGTAAGAGGTAATAAAGATCTATACTAATATTGTGACTGCATGAGCAGAGATGAGGAGATGTGTGGGACAGATATTGTTGTGATTAAAACAACAAGACCTGGCAAACCAATGGGTATGTTGAGTGAATGAGAATGAGTATAGGATGATGCTGAAGATGAAAATCTGGTTGACTGGAAAGACGTGGTATCTTCCACAGACATAAGAAAGTTCTGAAAAAAAGTTAAGTTTAGGCGGAAAGATAAATGAGCTCTGTTTTAGACCTAATGAGTATGGGATATCTATGGGACATCCAGTTCTAAATGTTCAATAGGCAGTTGGTGGGGTGCTATAGAAGCTAAAGATAGCGATTAGGGATAGGTATATAGATCTGGGAACTATCTGCATGAAGGTGATAATTGAACCCATGAGAGCTATTAATGGATTTACCAAATGAGAGGGCATAGAGAGAAAAGAAAGTGGGCCAAGATAAAGCCTGGGTTTGGATGAATAAGGGGAAAACAGAGAGAGCAGTGTTAAAAACAGAGAGAGAATCAGAAGGACAGAGAGAGAAAAACACAGACAGAGAGGGAGACAGAGAAAGAAAGAGTATCCATATGGAGAGAGTGGCTAATAGTGCCCAATGCTGCAGAGAAGTCAAGAAGGATGAGGGTTAAGAATGGTCATTAGGGGGGTTTCCAGGTGGCGCAGTGAGTAAGAGCACCTGCCCCGGAGTCGGGAGATCCAGGATCGGTTCTAGCCTCAGATACTTAACACCCACACAAAATAACTGGCCGTGTAACCTTGAGCAAGTTACTAAACCCCAATTGCTTTAAAAAATACAAAATTAAAAAAAAGAATGGTCATTAGGTAAGGCAATTAAAAGGTCACTGATTAACTTTAGAGAGCACAGTTTCAGTTGAATAATAAGGTCAGAAGCCAGATTTCATGGTGAGTAGAGAAAAAGAGCAGACAGCTTTTTAAAAGGAGTTTGACTGAGAAAAGGAGGAAAGCCATAGTATGGTATCTGAGATGGTAGGATACTTAGATATGTCTGTAGGTAGTAGGAAAGGAACCAGTAGATATGAAGAAATTAAAAATTAGAGAGAAAGTGAATGATAGTGGTAGTGAGGGGCAATCTACTGGAGAAAACAGTAGGGGAAGGGATCTAGGGCACAAACAGAGGGATTTGCCTTGGTCAAGAGTCTTCTCTTTCTTGAAGGAGGAAATAGTGAGGGTTAGTATCAAGGATTTATGAGTTGAGGAGAAGAAGATAAGATCTACGATAAGAAGAAGATATTTCACAACAAATGGCCTTTATTTTCTTAAAAAATAATGAGATAAGGTCTTCAGGGGAAGGGTGGGGAATAAAAAGCTTGAGGAAAGAATTTTGATACCTGATGTTATAAGTGGAACAGAAGATCAGTTAATGGAAAAATAAAAAGATTGTCTTGCTTCATTGAGGGCCCAGGTAATATTAAAAAATATTAAAAATGTTTAAAAATATAAACATTAAAAATGTGTAGTGGACTCAGTTAGCAAGATTGAATGATGTCCTCCCAGTTCTGCTGGGAAATTCAGTAGTAAGAGTGGAGGAGATGTATGGTGAGAATTATCCAGGGTTGAGTTCAGCAAGACATGAGCCATGATAGGACAAGAGAATAAGGGACACCATGTAGCATTTAAGTGGTTTACTAAGGGGTCAAGATAAGGAAGGGAGGAGAGGGTAGACAGAGGATAGACAGGGGTGATGACCTGAAAAAGTACTTAGGAGTGGAGACATTGGAGGTCATGGTAAGGATGAAGAATATGCTTAGAAGAATTAAGGCACAGGAAGAGATTGAATGATAAGAGATTGTGACCAGATAAAAGAATTTCAGAATTCTTGATCATGGAATTGGAAGACTTGGGTGATGGCCGGTGTCATTCCTGTATTTAGCTGAGGTGCAGTGAAGGAGAAGTCCATGGGATTAGAATGAGGAATTGAGTAGTATTTGAGGAAACATCATCATTCATGTTGAATGAATGAGCTGGCATTAGGGTGGAGAAGACTGTGAAATAGCCATTAAAGTAATTTGAAAAGAGGGTCTGTAGATGACATCCACCAGGATCTGGATCAGTTGACACATTAGGACACAGTGAACCTTAAAGGAGGAGAGATTGTTGATTGATGGAAGTAGACGGAGTCTAGAAGTGGCAATGGGGACCAAGGAGAATTCTGACTCCTTTTCTGAGATCAGTGTGCACATGTATGGGTGTGTATGGGTGTATTGGGAAGTATGAGAAGGCACAACTAATACTGGAAAGGATGTCTGGTGGCATGGAGAGGGAATAGGGACAAGGAGAGAGTCAGGTCTTGTGAATGCCAGAAGATGAAGGGAGAGAAAAAGGGTAGGAGTTTACTAGCCCCTGGGGAATCCATCCAGGCTGAGTGTCAGTGAATAGTTTCAGCTCTGATGATGAAGGTAGGTCACCAATCTGCCTCAAAGTCACTACATAGTCTGGGTCTTGACAGAATAAAAATTTAGCATAAATACTCTTTATCATAGCTTATAGGGATGCAAGACTTAAAAATTACAAACCAACTTATATCCATGGTTCCACCTGATCCTTCTCAGAAGCCAGGTGTTTTCATTGTCTTCTTCATCTCTCTCTCTCTCTCTCTCTCTCTCTCTCTCTCTCTCTCTCTCTCTCCCCTTTTCTAGGGGAGGAGGGAGATGAGCTTCATGAATGAAAAATTACTTTCTCTCTCTGGGGAGTGGGAAGGGAATAGGAGGGAAATGGAGCCTCATCTGCTTGTTTGTGTTTCGCTGTGTTTAAAATGTCGACTCTTAGCATATTTTTAAATTCATCAGACGTAGAAGGCGGATTTAAATAGCCCCACAGTGTGAAGTTGGTGATTTCACTTGCCATGTTATAGATGCTGGCAGGAGGCTGGAAGGGATACAATAATGTTCTTGCAATTTGGGGGAAGTCATAGAGCATATATCCTTCTTCAGTAGCCTTTCCTGGGTCATGGATGTCCTGGCGCCTTCTAATTAGGTCTGCAAGAGTTCTAGAATAAAGGCAGAAAAATGAGAAGGGTCAGGAAGGGGAAAAGATGTAAAGATGGTCAGAGAAGGGAAAGGAGATCCATATATGATTTCTTCCTTGCATAATTTGGAATACATGAGGTCCTTTTAAACAATCAATTCTATGATTATATGAAAGGGAAATGAGGAAGAAATGGATCGAGAGAGAACAGGGAGATAGAGAAAATTAAAAGTAAAGAAAAGCTGAAAAAATGGCAACAAACACATATTAGGCTTCTTTGGCATACAAAACACTGTACTGAAGGAGATACAAAGCTTAGGTAAGACAAAGTCACTCCCCTCAAGAACCTGGAGGCAGTAGTTCTACAGGAGAACAGAATCTGACAGCCCAGATGGGGCAGTGTCCAGTTTCTGGTTAGATGGACTCCTGGGCCACTATTATGGGTACTATTATGTCAGGGCTGTTAAGAAAAAAAAAGGCAGCAACCAACCCCAACCATGGGACCAGTAGAAGCCTTCTCTGTATTGTTCTCCCAAAGTCTAGGCTCTGTAGCCTCCCATTTCCCAAGCAGAAGAGTATGTCCTCAGGAACCAAACTTTAGGATAAAGAGTAGGGTCATCCCAGCTAGTGAAATTTCTCAGATTTAGTCTTTTCTTTTCATACCCTTTTTAGAAGGGGAGAACAGAGACCTTATCCTTGCTTACAAAGACTATCCAACATTATTCCTAAATGTGCACCTCTGCAGGTCAGGTCATAACCCAGGCAATGGTCATTTCCCCAATGACCTCTAAGTAGATCTGGTATTGGGATTTTTCCAGTTTTTGCCTCTAAAATTTTCCCACTTGCTCAAATAGATGGTGATGGGGGTGAGGGGTGGGAGAAGTACAGAGGCTATGTCACCTAGGAATCAAGATTATTTCCTATGCAAAGGCTCATTGAATTCTAGACCTTTCAATACATGGATATTGCTTCTCAAAGTCTGAACAGGGCAAAGTCTGAAAAGGGTCTTTAATCTACACTTTGACACTAACTAGGTGTTGCAGACCCAGTCCCTGAGCTTCAAGTTGGGAAGTAGAGTGAAATGAGACACTCTTGACCAGAAGTTCCCAAACCTATTTGGCCTGCCATACCCTTTAAAAAAAATTACTCAGTGCCCCCTGGAAATTTTTAACACTTTAATGGTTTTTAAAAAATTTGTGTCATTTAAAAAAAATTCTAAAAGACACATCTTAAATTTAATAATTTATTGCAAATTTATTATTTTTTCCTGCATAAAAATTTTGCTGACACAATATTGAGTTATGTAACTGTCTAGTATTGTATTGTAAACAAGTAATTATATGAAAATATTCCTGTCATTGCATGTTGAACTTCTTGATGATGTGTGACCTGTCAACACTTGCTTATTAAGACCTGTCAGTGGACTTGACTGCTTATGGGTTACAAGTTGCATTTTGTGTGTTTATTTGGAAAATAATATAATCACTGTGACTTTCACACTATTACACAACATTTGAGACATATACGAATGCTTTTTGAAAATTCTCTTCTCTACTTATACTTACATGGCCCCCTTATTTTTATTCAACGCCACTCAATTGCTCCTGAGGCTACTACCATACCCCTGGTCCATTCCAGTGCCCCCATACTAGGTGTTAGAAAGTTGTTTCTACCTACTGAAGGAGTACAGATGCTGCCACTGACATCTAAGTTTCAGTGCCCTGGGACAAAGTTTCAGTTATCCCTGTCTTATTATAACTCTGCTGAGAGGTATGAAGTTCAAGGAAGAACCTTAGCTGATTTGCAGGTCAGAGAAAAAAGGGAAAAACATTGACACCCAATAATAAACAATTTGCCCCCAGAGAGCTTTGTCATTTGTAGTCCTGTCCTAGGTAGGTGTTAATTCTCATAACTGCTCAGGATGTGGTCCAGAGCCCTCAGCAAGATATTGGTATCACTCTAGTAGCTCTCCATAGTATTATCAGGCAAGGTCAATTCCTTTGGGACTTCTCCATGTTTCTTCTCTTAGTTCTTTGCCTCAATTACTATGTATGTACGAGCACATGGCATTATTAGCCTCTTCTCCCTACCCAGCACACCCACAGACACATACAGACACACACACACACACACACACACACACACACACACACACCATTTTCCCTGACCCTCCTTTAATTTTCTTTCCCCCAGGGAAGATTCCCTGATGCTCCAGATCCAATCTTCCTAATACGGAAAGGAATTACTCTATATTTCCTTGTTGCAAAAGGAGATAGATTCTCTCTGGATAGAATTAAAATTTAACAGTTCCAGATCAGATATGCCCTCTGAACCCTCTCTCATACTCAATGATTTCTGATAGCTTCTGGCCTCCTAGAAGTTTCTGTAGCAGTTGGGATCATCGGTCTTCATCCCTTTATTATCTTTGTGTGGGTCTCTGTTACTGATGCTGGTTTGGGTCAGGATGAATCCACAGGGGAAAGTGACCTTTCCCCCGGCACTCAGGTATTATCTTTCTGATCTTTATCAACATCAGATGGACCTAAAAACTTAGCATAGCAAAAACTTCCAAATCATCCTACCAGGTCCAGAGTCTTAAGAAACTACGATATAGGCTTATTCACATTATTCAGAACAGTTGCTCCTAGGGTGGAAGGATCCAAGATACCTTCAGAGTTAGTACAGGTTGAGAAAGTAAAGGGAGAAGGGAGAAAAAGTAAATCCCTGCTACATAAGGTATCTCATACATAAGCACAAGTGTATATATTTTCTCTCTCTACCTAGATTGTAATTTCCTGAATTTTCTACCTATATAGGGATATCAGTGTCAAATAGTGCTATGCATAGAATGAGTGCTTATTTGAGCCCAAAGGAGTTTGAAGGGTTAATTAGATAGAGGTAGGAAGAGACTGAAGGGGAAGATGGTAATGAGTTGGACCTAGTATGGAGAGCAGCATAGTCATGAGCAGAGGGATATGATGAGACACCAGCTCTCTAACTTTTAGGAAGGCATCTAAATGACCAGATAGAGATCTAGAACAAAGATACTGATATAGAACAAAGGCCAGATTGGATCCTCTAGTCATTCTTAGGAAATAGGGATCAAACATAAGTGGGGAGGGTATAGCACCAACACAATATTCACAGAGTTTCCACATGGAAGACAGAACCAAAACATTTATTCAAACACCAGAAAGCCAAATGCCAACACCAGAAAACCAAATCCATCATAGTGACAAAGAAATCTATACACAATAAACAGTGTAGGGGGCACCACCATCCCCAAGCTTCCCCCCTGCTAGGGCTTTCCCACAAATGAACACTCACAGCTTGCTGCCTGCTTCCTCTCTCTCCCTCAGCTCTAACTGATCAACTTCCTCTCATCTCTGCTCCACCTTTCCTGCTCCACCTGTTCAGCAAACTCCTACCACCACAGGCTTTATATGACTCAAACTCATATGTCTTAGGCTTCCATGTGACTTAAGCAGGTCACGTGGGCCTATTAAAGGATGGAAAAGATCTTTCCATTTATATTATCATTACAGAGGGGGAAGGGTTGAACTTAAGAAGGTGAAGTCTAGATGAACACATAATTTGTAGGACAGTTTGAACAGGAACCATTCTGTGATGCAGAATGTTTTTGTCGATTAATTGTATCTAACTCTCTGTGACCCTGTTTGGGGTTTTCTAGGCAAAGATACTGTAGTGCTTTTCCATTTCTTTCTCTGACTCATTTTACAATGAAGAAACTGAGGCAAACAGTGACTTGCCTAGGGGCACACATTTAGTAAGCTTCTGAGCCTGAATTTGAACTTGAGCGCTCCTGCCTCCAGGCCTGGCACTCTATTCACTACACTGCCACCTAGCTGTCCCTACATGCAGAAGGGTCATATACAATTGAGACATTATGCCAGTAGAATATGAGCTTTTTGAGATCAAATACTGCCTCATTATTTTTTATCACCAGAGCATAGAACGTGTTTTGTATATAGCAAGGACTTAATAAATAAATGTGTCTTGTTATATTATGCCTTTGAAAAACTTGAGAATAGCTGCTCTAGAACTTCTAACAGTTAACAAAAGAAAGTTTACTTTAGCCATAGCATGGAAAGAATATCAGCAAGGATGCCTCCTTGAGTCAATTAGTGTAGATTTCCTTCTTTCGTGATGCTTTATGCTGCTGCTGCCTGTCCAGCCTGAGAGAGAGCAATACTTGCCTTTGTGTGGTCTTTCTCTTGTACATCAGGAAGCTACATGAACCTTATTCCCCTGAACCAATTAAATCTGGAAGACAGTTTCAATGTCTTTTAAGGAAAACTAACCTAACCTGCATGGCAGATGTTGTCCCTCCCATACTAAGTGTTACCAGGTGTTTCTACCTACTGAAGGAGTACAGATGCTGTCACTGACATCTAAATTTCAGTGCCCGGGGACAAAGTTCCAGTTGTCCCTATCTTACTGTAACTCTGCTGAAAAGCACAAAGCTCAAGGAAGAGCCTGAGCTGATTTGCAGGTCAGAGACAAAAGGGAAAAGAACATTGATGCCCAATAATAAACAACTTCCCCCACAGAACTTTATTACTTTCTGTCCTAGGGAGGTGTTAATTCTCATAACTGCTTGGTGGTCCAAGGTAACTGTCTCTTATGTTACTTAAAGGGACTTGACCCATCCTGTTACTGGATGAGCTTTGATAGTTGACTGAAGTCAGGAAACTAGGGATGAAAAATATCTAGTTTGAATCAGAGCAGCTTCATGTCCTACGTCCGTTCCCTCCCTGGGGTCACTTTATACCATAACAGGAAGGCACGAAGTTCGATGGTGAAGGAGGACACCTTCTACCTTGAGGCAAAGAGGTGGCAGAGTATTGCTGTCTAATGAGACACACATTTTCAGACATGGCCAATATATTGATTTGTTTTGCTCAACTCTACTTACATGTACCAAGAGAGCTTTATTCAGTTAGCAGAAAGTGATAGTGATGCTAAAAAAAATAGCATCAATAAGATATATTTTAAAAGCTCTCCCTCCCCCAACTACCACCAAAAAGGGGGGAAAAAAAGAGACACAGACTTGCTTTGAAGGACCTTTCGCATTGTCTCTAGTTCTTGGCCCCCTGAAGTCAAATAGAAGATTGGTATCACAGTTGCTGAGGTCTCAACAAGGGCAGCCATTGATTAAAGGTCAGGCCAGAGGAAGGGCCAGGATGGGCTTGGTGCCGTGTAAGGACGACCAGAGAGTCAGGAGACTTGCATGTTGGTCCTGCCTCTAGCATCACCTCAATGAGTGACTTTGGTCAAGTCACTTTCCCTCTATGGGCTTCAGGTTCCATATTTGTCTAATAAGGAGGTCAGGTTTTGTTATTGTTGCTTAGTCGTTTTCCAATGCTATCTGATTCTTTCCGTTACCCCATTTGGGGTTTTCTTGGCAAAGATACTAGAATGTTTTGCTATTTTCTTCTCTGGCTCATTTTACAGATGGGGAAACTGAGGCAAATGGGGTTAAGTGACTTGTCCAGGGTCATATAGCTAGTAAGTGTTTGAGGCTGGATTGAACTCATGAAGACAATATCACCTTAGGTTATCTCGAGTCCCTTTTTCCTCCAATTCCTATGGTCCTATGAACAAATGATTTATAAGGTCCATTTTAGCTCTAACAATTTAAGCTCATTGCCCTTTCTACCAGATAGAGGACATAGGCCTTTGTAGAATGTGTGAGGTTTAGTGGAATAAACAATGTACTTCAAACAAGAGAATTCTGAGATAAAATCCAGGCTGATTTTTACTGTCTGTGTGATGTTGGGCAAATCTTACTTCTCATCTGTAAAATGGGGCTAATTATACCTATGATACCTACTTCAGAATGTTGTTATGAGAAGTAAATTAGGTAAAGTGTCCTATAAATGCTACTTATTATTATTATATTCCTCTGTCTCCAAATGTACAGGGCCCATACAATAGATGAAAGATACACATGAGAAAGAGGGAGGGGGTGGTGCCTGTTTGTTTCTGCAGGAAGCAAGGGGAAGACAGGCGTGGAAGCTTCTTTTCTGTGTGGCAATGAGGAAGCCAAAGTAATATTGAGTTGTCATTTTTATGTAATAAGTTGCCCCATGTAGCAGTCAGTGAGGCTCTTGGGGAAGGGAACAACAATGCTTTGATATGTATTACACCACCTGACAGAAAGGCCGATCAAGCCCCAGAAATTGGCACACTCCTGCTGTATTTTATTTTACAAAGTCAACAGCATGCAGCTCCTTGCCCATTAGCACAGAGAAAAGCAAATTCCAGGCAGTCACCTGCCTGCCCTTGGACATATTTACCAGGCTTTTTGATTCAAAGCCTCTGGGGACTGAATTCTTAACAGAAATGCATGGTTAACTTTGTTCATTATTTTTAGTAAGAGGATGGTTTGCTTTCTATCAGACTCTGTGGCCTAATAGATGAAGGAATGGATTGGATTCTTCTCTTTGCTATCAGGTGATGCTGAGCAAGTCACTGCATAATTCTAGGCCTCCATTTCCTCACCTCTAAAATGAGAGGTTTGTATTTCCAGCTCTCTGCCTTATGTGACTGCCTGTTTCTAACTGCTCAGGTGAGTCTGGTAGAACACATAAGAATACTGAGGGCAGTGATTAGATTAGGTCTGTTTAAGAAGTAAGTCAAAGGATGGTCCCTTTAGTAAAACAAATCAAACTGGGAGGGGAATATCCTCAGGGTTTCTGGTCGATGTCATCTTCCTGATGTCATGGTCCTCTTTGAGAAAGAAGGACAAACCACAACCTGTGAGTAGTCCAAGGTGCCCCAGTGGGGACCTAACTGGCCTCTTCCAGTTGGGCAGCTCAGCTCCTCCTCTCCTCTCCTCTGCTCTCTTTTCTTCTCTTCTCCCCACGTGGGATATCATGCCTTACTTGAGGATACTTTGATGGCTGAAACCTACCTTGTTATTTTGGGGTTTTCTGGCTAGACTTTTTTCTTAAAGACCATGCCTTGATCCCAATTCACATTGGCAAATACTTAAAGTCTGAAGAGACTAATCATATCCATCACTCACCTGGATTACTCCCACTCCAGGTTCCTTACTCTTCTTGCTTGCTACTAATGGAAGCTAGGATAAATCATGAAACTGCTGGCTGGTCCACTACAAATTTATGTTATCTAATATCACATGGGCTCTCATAGAGGCAAGGCAATCATTTTGCTTCTCCCTATTTGATTTGCTGTCTCATTCTCTACAGTGGCTATTCCAAAACTTTTTGTCTCTCCTCAAGACTTCCATGACACCCTTTCCCCCACTCTCTCAGTTGAGGACTTCCCCTCATACTTCAAATATATATCATCAAGACTTTCCCCCTCTTCATTCTCATATCACTGAAACATCTTAATCCAATATATCCTCCTTTACCTTGGTTTCACGTGCAGCTGGCCCTTCTTGCCAATTCCAACATTTCTACATACACTCTGGAATATGTCCTCCCCCTTTCTTCTTTAGCAGATTGCTCTTTTCATAATTTCTGCTCTCTTACTTCCAATCTCTCCCTATTTACTGGCTCCTTCCCTTATGCCAATGAAGATGCTCACGTCTTTCTCATTCTTAAAAATCTTTTATTTAATCCTACCATCCCCACAAAATATCCTATATATCTTCTCCCCTAATTGGCTAAACTCTTTGAAATATCTGCCTACCCTAAATTCCTCTACTTTTTTACTCCCAGTTTCTTCTCCAGCTTATTTTACAGACGAGGAAACTGAGGTAAATAGGGTTAAGTGACTTGTCCAGGGTCACACAGCTTAAAAGTGTCTGAGGCTGGATTTGAATTCAGGTCTTCCTGACTCCAGAACCGGCACTTTATCCACTGAGCCATCAAGTTGCTCTTACTAGTCTAGAATGGCTGCATTCCTAGAGCTTCTTGGGATAATTTTGATGTGAGTTATCAGGGGTTTGGGTACAAAAAATATGTTTAATGGAATAAGGGCCCTCTAGTCTTAAAATGTAATTCTGAGTTCTAGCCATAGTGAAGCAGGGATTATAGAATTATAGAATAGAAAGTCATTATAGAATCTTAGAGTTGGAAGGAACCTCCAAGTTGACCCATGGAGAGATGACTTGAGGAAGGAGATGAGCGTCATTTTCTGGAGAGTGGAAGAACTGTGTATGGGCTCTTCCTCAGGGGCAGTGACTGTTTTTGTTTGTTTTTCTTTCTTTCTTTTTGTCTTCTTATTTATTTATTTTTAGATTTCAACATTTGTTTCCACAAGATTTTGAGTTACAATTTTTTTCTCCCTGTCCTTCCCCTATCCCCAGCTCCAAAATAGCAAGCCCACTGAATAGCCCTTCCCCCAATCTGTTCTCTCTTATATCCTCCCCCCTAACTGTCTAGCAGGGCAAGATGGATTTCTATACTCCAATACTTGTATAGCTTATTTCCCAGTTGCATGTAAAAAACACATTTTTAAACATTTGTTTTATAAAACTTTGAGTTCCAGATTTTTTCCCTTCTTCTCTCTTCACCTACCCCCAGTGGGAAGATAAACAATTCAATATAGGTTGTACACATGTAGTTACCCAAATCATTTCCATAGTAGTTATATTGTGAAAGACTAACTATATTTCCCTCCATCCTATTCAACCCCCCACTTGTTCTATTTTCTCCTTTGACCCTATCCTTTTTCAAAAATATTTGCTTCTAACTACCCTCTCCCCCAATCTGCCCTCCCTTCTATCATTCCCCCCTCTTATCCCCTATTCCCCTATTTTCCTGCAGGGTAAGATACTCAATTGAATGTGTATGTTATTCCCTCCTTAAGCCAAATTCAATGGGAATAAGGTTGTCCCATTCCTTTTCACCTTCCTGCTCTTCCCCTCCATTGAAACAGTTTTCTCTTGCTTCTTTTATATGAGATAATTTACCCTAATCCATCTCTCCTTTTCTCCTTCTCCCAATAAATTCCTCTCTTACCTCTTAATTTTATTTTTTAGATATCATCCCTTCATATTCAACTCATCCTGTGCCCTCTGTCTATGTATACATGAATATACATATGCCCACATTCACATACATATTTATATATACATACACCCTCCTCTACATACATATATATGTAAGTATACATACATACATATACACACACATACACACACACACATATATATTCCCTTCAACTATCCTCATGAGAAAAGTATCATGAGTTACAATTATCATTTTTCCGTGTAGGAATGCAAATAGTTCAACTTTAATAAGTTCCTTATGATTTCTTTTTCCTGTTTACCTTCTCATGCTTCTCTTGCTTCTTGTATTTGGAAATCAAAATTTCTGTTCAGCTCTGTTTTTTTCATTAAGAATGCTTGAAAATCCTCTATTTCATTGAATGACCTTATTTTCCCCTGTAGCATTATACTCAGTTTTGCTGGGTAGGTGATTCTTGGTTTTAGTCCTAGCTCCTTTGACCTCTGGAAGATTATATTCCAAGTCCTTCCATCTCTTAATGTAGAAGCTGCTAGGTCTTGTGTTATCCTGAGTGTGTTTCCACAATACTCAAATTGTTTCTCCCTGACTGCTTGCAGTATTTTCTCCTTGACCTGGGAACTCTGGAATTTGGCTACAATATTCCTAGGAGTTTTCTTTTGGGGATCTTTTTCAAGAGGTGATCAGTGAATTCTTTCAATTTCTATTTTGTCCTCTGGTTCTAGAATATCAGGGCAATTTTGCTTGATAATTTCTTGAAAGATGGTGTCTAGGCTCTTTTTTTGATCATGGATTTCAGGTAGTCCAATTTAAAATTATCTCTCCTGGGTCTATTTTCCAGGTCAGTGGTTTTTCCAATGAGATATTTCACATTGCCTTCTATTTTTTCATTTGTTTGGATCTGTTTTATAGTATCTTGATTTCTCATAAAGTCATTAGCTTCTATTTGCTCTGATATAATTTTGAAGGAGTTATTCTCTTTGGTGAGTTTTTGAAGTTCCTTTTCCATCTGGAAAATTCAGCTTTTTAAGGCATTCTTCTCCTCATTGGCTTTTGGGGCATCTTTTGCCATTTGAGTTAGTCTACTTTTTAAGGTGTTATTTTCTTTGGTGTATTTTTGGGTCTCTTTTAGCAGGCTGTTGACTTTCTTTTCATAATTTTTTTGCATCATTCTCATTTTTCTTCTCAATTTTTCCTCCACTTCTCTTGATTTTCAAAATCTTTCTTGAGCTCCTCCATGCCCTGTAACCAATTCATGTTTTTCTTGGAGGCTTTTGATGCAGGAGTTCTACCTTCACTGTCTTCCTCCCATTCCACACCTTAATCCTTTTTGTCCCCCCAGAAAGGATTCTATGGTCTGTTTGTGCTTCCTTTGCTTGCTTATCTTGCCAGTCAATTACTTGCCTTTTGAGCTCTTTGCCACAGTAGAACTCTGCTTCCAGAATGGAGAAAGCTATGTCCCAAATTGCTTGGGTTTTCACAGCTGCCAGAGCAATTAGGCACCCTCTCTACAGCCCCCATAGGCTCTGGCTCATTGGTCACACACCCCAGGACCACCACCTAAGACAGCGATCCAGATCCAAGCAGGCTAAAGCAAGAGTGATTACCCTCTGAATGGTCCCTTGGTCTGCCTATAATCTTCAGGCCAGGAGCTCTGGAAGCAGCCATCCAATGGTGGCTGTAGGGCTGCTGCACAAGCCACTTTGCATCACGGGGGCAGGGGCTGGACTGTGCTCTTCAGTCCCGACCATTCCAGCAGAGTTCCACACTGACCTTTTACTTTGTCTTTGGTTGAGAAGTCTGGAAACCACCATAGCTGCTGTTCCTTCACTCTCCTGAAGTCTGCTCCAGCCGTCACTGGTCAAGGCCTCCTGGGTGCAAGAATCGTGTGTCTCATGCTGGACTGATCTCGGCTCCCAGCATGCTGCAATAGACCCTTCCTGTCTACCTGCTGGGCTTCCTTCAGTGGGAGATTTGTTCCTCTCTGTCACTTTGTGGCTTCTGTAGCTCTAAAATTTGTTTAGAGGCATTTTTTACATGTATTGGAAGTGATTGGAGCAGGGGTCCGTGCCAATTTTGTGTTTCTACTCTGCCATCTTGACTCCACCCTGGCTAAACTCAGGGGCAGAGACTTGAAAGACTTGTGGGAGGAAACAGAATTTCTGTAGAGATGATTTGCACTGCACTCCCACATTCCGAGGTCTCCCCCTTATCCCTGAACTAGAGTGCAACAGAAGCTCAAGCTGGTGTGGGTGGGGGAGGGGTATTGGAAACATTTACAGGGTGAACTATGGAGGTGCAGTGAATCTACATTGCTGACCAAGCTGATATGGGAGATATCATGACTCTTTGATCTTCCCCCATCCCCTTTTCCTTTTTCAGGAAGAAGTTGAATGTCTCCCTCTACTTTATTCTCTCTCTGGTTCTGTTTGTCTCCAATAAGGTGTTGGAGAGGCAGCCCAAAATGTTCCCCTAAATGTTTCATTTTTTTTCTTAAGTTTTACCCTGTGGTAAAGTTTGGTGACCAACAAAAACTCCAGGTTGTTTGATGTATCAATTAATGTATAGATAGCTATAAAAAGCTAAGGAATTCTCCCTTTCATACATAGATCAAAGACATTTCTGCCCAGTAAGGTTGGGCTGTGGCTGGAGTTTTACAAAGGCAAAGAGAAGGAGTCAGTGTTATCTTTCTATAAGCCTTATTAAAAAAAAGTAACAAATATAGAAAGATAGAACAGTGGACCTATTTTTTCTTTCCATTTGTCAGTGAGCCAGAAGCAGTATAATGTGGGAAAGAGAAAAGCCACTGCTTCTGTAGTTTAAGAGGCTCAGAAATTCTGGCTTCTTCATTTGCTTCAAAAGCCTAACCTCTAGGGGAGAAGGGGTAAAGATTCTGTGCAATACAGTACCCCAGCAGGAGGGTATGAAGTGTGTAGCTACCCCAGTGACACTACCATAACCACTTGGCAATGCTACCAGTGTAATGCAATGCTGCCTTGGTTAGATCACCAAAGGGGTTAAACTAAAGGAGACAGAATAAGAAGGACAGCAGTGCTGAGAATTGAGCTATGGGAAGCAAAGCTACAATGGCCCTGAGAGCTGAGCTAGAGATAAAACCACAGAATCTCTGAGGGACAAGCAATACCTGATGGGAGATGGTGGGAACCATCAGAAGCAGAGCATGATAGTAAGCAGCTGAAGCCCCATCCAGAGTAGTACTGTAAGTAATGGATACCATACAGATCTATGAAGGGAAGGTCTCCAACTATGGGGTGGGGCTTTGCTCACTCTCCCTGGGCTCAGATAAGAGTCCTTTTAAATAAAATGATTTTGTAATTTGAACCTTGTGGGACTAAGTGCTTATAAGGTGAACTGGTGACTATCCCTGGAGCTAAGTGGTTTACTGATATTGACTTTCCCAGATTCTATCTGGGTGAGAAGACTTAAAGTTCCTTGAAGCATACTAGGCCCTTTTTGTCAAAAGGGAACACTTGACAATCATTATATACAGATAAGGAAGCTAAGGTCCAGGGATGAGGTTACTTGCCCAAGGTTATACGAGTTATATGAGCAGCAGCAAAGCTGGCATTTGAACTGTGGTGGGAGGGAATTTGTAGAATCTCATGTTTGTCAGACCTGGATTAGACCCAGACCAAGAACAGATCTCTAGGCTGGAAAGGGAAATGGGTGGACAGTAGGGAAGGGGGCTTGGTGGGGTCCATGAAGAGTAGGAATGATAATATCTGGGAAAACTGAAAGTGAAAGCAGGACTGGCCTTACATACAAGTAGAGCAGGTAGTCATACACTTTAAAAAGGAAAATAACCTTAGAGATCAAAGAATCCCAATACTTCATTTTAAAGGTGAAGAACACATCCAAAGAGCTAACATGAATTACCCAAGGCCACACAGGTAGTAAATAGTAAAGCTGGGATTTAAACCCAGGGTTATTGACTCTAGATCTTGAACCCTTTATAATATACATCTCTGGCTCTTCTAGGAAATTATTCTAAGTACCTTTCTCTCTACTCCCATTGATGCCATATTACCAGTTATTGAGGTGGCAAATAGCACTCTTAAAACTTTAGCCAGATGGATTTTGGGGAGGTGCCAGAAGTGGCCAGAAACTCTGAAAACTTTTCCCAGCTGGATGACAGGCTATGAATCTGCTTGACTGACTGCAGGGCAGATGGAAAATTGACTTCGGTATTAGGGTTCTGTTATCTGTCACCATTTCCATTCCTCCAAATCTGTGTATGAACAGGGCACTTTCCTGGGAAGCCTTTGGACTGGAAATTAACAGAAAGCAACATCACATGGTACTCAGGGCTGTGATTCATGGAACATTAGAATTGGAAAGTCAGCTAGCTCAGCAAACTACCCTCCTCCCTCATTTTACAAATGAGGAAATTGAGGCTCAATTACTCCTATTCTTTTTCCATTCTAGCTAAGGTGACAATAACATTTCTCTTCTTTCTCAAATTCCATCAAAAATATCAAAAGACACATCTACAGATTTTTTTTTTAGTTTTGTTTTTAAAATATTATCTCCTGGGGAAGGGGGGATGGGGAGAGGGGGTGGCGAGGGAGGAAAGGAGGAGAAAAAAAGAAAATTAAGTTGGTAACTATGGACCTAGTGCTGGGGCCTCTCTGGCATATCTGAAAGCATAGTGATTTCTCTTGCCTGAGTGTCAATCTAGTCCATTAATCATCATATACAGTTTTTCTAAAAGCTATTTTGAGAAACATTTAGAAAATGGCTTTTATATAGCTATATATATTGTATTTATATCCCCTAGAAATGGTCTCTGTTTTAGAAGCAGATGGCTTTTCTTTCTTCCTTTCCTTTTTTCTTCTTCCTTCCTTTTCTTCCTTTTGATTTTCATCTTTTTCATCTACACTGGGTACCAAATAAGCTCACTTTCCTAACCCTGGATATGGCACAATTGCCCAGTCTAGCTTGGTGGGGGTAGGAGAGGGAAAAAGAAAGTTTGGTGGTGTGGCTGTGGGTCCTGTGTAAGGTACACTTCCAAGAAACTGAAGGTGAACAATCAGAATGAGCAAGGTCATTGGCTTCAAAGCAACAGTCAGTCCAGAAGCTGCTCCTTTCAGCCTGGGTCAGGGTTGGGCTAGTGCAAGGGGTCTGGACTACGCCCTATTGCTGCAAGAGGATCTGGAGGGTCTTGGGATAGCATCCTTTGATTACAGATGAAGTAACTGAAGCCCAGAGTCCCAATGCCTTTTTCAGTCAGGGCACCCTAGAGAAGTTTGGGAAGGGAATTAATGCTCTGGTCTTGGTATTTGCACAAGAAATCTTTATTGAGTCGAAGTAATTTAAACACAGCTACATAAGACCAGGGTCTAGGAAGTGCTTACAGAGACAGTTTAAGTTACCAGAGAACGTGCCTTGATATAGTCCCTGAGGAAGACTCAGGTTGCTGTCCAATAAGCAGCAAATCTATCCTATTAAAGAATGTCAGGGCAATAGCTATGCTGAGGATGTCCTGGGACTTGGGAAGAAGGGAGATGGAGAAAGGCACATAGTGACCGCTGACCAGACTGCCCCTCCCCTCTCCATCCCCATCCCCTTCTTCACCATAGGAAATCAGGCTTTAAAAATGGACATCTGGGCTTGAGGGAGAGTAGAGGGGGAAATGGACTCCTAGTGTCTAACAGCAGCTTCCACAAAATCAGGCTGTCCCAAAGAGGAGGAATGAGTCATTGAAATGAATCAACCTCTGACCATAGCCACCAAGCTGGTGGCTTCAACAAAGAACTTGCACTCTGGGTCTAATATGGGACCTGTTGTGATCTCAAAGCACAGTTTTGGTACTCTGCTGCTAGCCACAGCAAGACTTCTTGGGTTGATGGTGGACCTGGACGATATTCTCTCCCACAGTGTCTTGGTCTTTGAGGATCCTGGGAAAGGAAGATGAGTCATTAGTTAGGGAGGAACAACCTCCAGATGAGTCATAGTGAAGGCTAGAGGTAGGCAATGCAAGTATTATTTATCTCCATCTGAGAGACCAGGAAAGTGAGGCTCACAGAGAGAGGAGGTGACTCGCCCGTAGCCATAGAGCTAGTAAGTAGCACTATTTGATCTATGATTACAATGTCAGGCAGTGGGTTGAGCCACAAGGTAATATGGGAGGTGAGTGCCAGCGATTTTAAAGTAACAGTAGGGGTATCTTATAGTCATACAACTTTATGCTTTTCAATGTGAGTTCCTTCAAAGCACGGACAGTCTTACCTTTCTAGTTGTATCCCTAGCATTTAGCACTGTGCTTTGAATATAGTAAGCTATTAATCAATGCTTTGTTCATTCATTAAATGGTTCATTTCATTCTTTTTAAATTTGTTTTTTTTATTTTATCTACGTTTTTACACCACTTAAATTTCTCCTGTATCTCTCTCCCTTCCAGAGAGCTATCCCTTATAACAAAGAATTATTTTTAAAAGGAAAAAGATGAAGAGAAATTTTATTATTTTTAATTTATGGGATAAAACAAGCATTTTCATAACATAGCATAATTTTAAAAAAGATTGTACATGAAACTGCAGTAATAAGAGAGAAAATAATTTGCAAAGTCAATCAATAACTTAAAAAAAGAAACTAACAATATATGCAATGTTCTACATGGGTGGACTCTAGCCTGTGTAAAGGAATGGGAGGAGATGTCTTTTCAGCTTATTGCTTTCTTGTGACAATCTTGAGACTTTGGCAAGGGAGATGATATTATTGTCATCTCCGTTTTACAGATGTGGAAACTGAGGATCAGAGAGGTTAAGGGATTTGACCAAGCTTTTATAATGAGTCATTAGGACCTAAGACCACATCTCCTAGCTCCTAGTTCAATATTGTTCCCACTGATACTAACTCTCCACTGGATATAGTAAGTAGCTGTTAGTATGAGAGTATTTTTTTTGAGGGGAGAAGGAAATGCAATTGGAGTTACGTGACTTGTCCAAGGTCACACAGCTAGTAAGTATATCAAGTGTCTGAGGTCGGATTTGAACTCAGGTCCTCCTGACTCCAGGGCTGGTGCTCTATTCACTCTATTCACTGTGCCATCTAGCTGCCCCATATGAGAGTATTTTTAGACGATCTTTAAGCCCTTAGGAATGAGGCTAAGCCTCCAAAATGTGCTGTGTGGTGTTGTGGTAGGTATGCGTGGCTTAAGAGCACTGTCTTCAGGATTCTACATTGGCCAACACTTTCAAGTAGGTCAAATTTGTCTTTGGCTCTTATGTCTATCAGAGCCTTTTCTGGTTTACCCCAGGGGCTTAATCTTGCATTCTTATCTGGCTTCCTTTTAAATCTCAGCTTGGTCACTTATCTGTATGACCTTGGGCAAGTAACTTCATCTCTTTGGGTCTCAGTTTCCTTAGCTATAAAATGGGGATAATAGCATCTGAATCACCTACCCCACACTCTGCAGTTATAAGGCTCTAGTGAGTTAATGTGTGGGAAGCACATTACAGCCTAACACATTATGTAAATCACTACTTCTATTATTCCAGTGTTCTGATGCACTCATCATAGAATAGTGTGTGTTGTAGTCATCTGGGTTGGTGTCTTATCCCCATCTAGGCATGAGAGCACACACCATGTTTGATCTAAATTTCCCTTCTCTCCTTTTACTTAGTATATGAACTTCTATACACAGTAGAAATTGTACAGTAGATAAAGCACTGAGCCTGGAATCAGGAAAACTCATCTTCCTGAGTTAAAATCTGGCCTCAGACACTTACTAGCTATGTGACCCTGGGCAAGTCACCTAATCCTGTTTGCCTCAGCTTCCTCATCTGTATAATGAGCTGGAGAAGAAAATGGCACACCATTCCAGTATCTTTGCCAAGAAAATCCCAAATGGGGTCATGAAGAGTCAGACATGACTGAAATGACCAGATAACAACAATAACTTAATGTGTCTGGAATTCTTATGTTGTATTGTGTTTTTTTGTGTGGTATGGTATTGTACTGTATTGTATTAAGGCCAGTCTTATCTATCTTTGGCTGCCAGTCAACCAGGAAATATAAGACCATAGCATTTAGTGATTTCAGGTATGTTAAATCATATAACCCAACCCCCTCATTGCACAGATAGAGATACTGAGACCAAGAGAAACAGCAGAATCAGGTCCTTTGACTTCAGATCTAGTATTCTACCCATTTTGTTTCTCCCTCCAACCCCATTTTATAGATGAGAAAACTGAAGCCCAGAGAGAAGTGGAAATATCACCCATAGTTATACTGCTAATCTCTGTGAGATGAATAGGGCATGACCCCAGGTCTCCTGACCTGTACTTTAGTACTCTTTCCATGACACCAAGGTGACTTCTTCCAATATTACATCTCTCATCCATCCTGCACCCCTGTAACTGACCACACTTCTTGATTAACCTCATGCTTTGATGGCTTCATTTTGCTGTCAAAAGTCATAATGATATCTCATCTAGAAGCAAAGCTGTTAGCCTGAAGAAGGTCCTATTTATCCTTGACTCTACCTTCTTGCAAGGTGATTATGTTACAATTATGCTGTTCTCAGAGTATGGTGGAAACTGCCTTGTCTTGTATGGGGATGAAGGGACGAAAATGATGACCAGAAAAGGAAGCTCAGCCCTTATTCTCTCTGACATTTGCTTTCTTTAGGAAACCAGTGATTTTTTTTCTTTTTTCTTTTCTATTTCTCTATTTTCTCTATTTCACTAGGCAGATTTTAGACAAATTAAACAAGCATTTTATTTCAAAGGACCATGCCTTTATTAATTAATGGCAACTCTTTTCACATCAGGTTAACTTCTCCATAGAGCTCTTCTTCTGGACCCACATCTCCAAACACAAAGGCAAAAAATGATAGCAAAAAGAAAAACCATCCTTTAGGTTTCTTTAAACCTTTACCCCAAATTCTGTAAATTTTCAATTCAATCCAATCCACCAAACATTTTTAAATTGTCCATTATATGCAAGATACATAGTAGGCCCCTTCCCATTGATTGTTAGGCTCCCCTAATCTCTTGAAGGGAGAGATTTTTAGGATCTCTAAACCCCCAGATTCTAAGTGTGGTCAGTACTTTTCCTCTGCTCTATTCCTCTGAAGAGGTGGATGGGACCTTCTCCATCTAGAAACAATGGTGCTCACTCCTGCCTTGTCCTTTGGGGAAGGCTACATAATGACTATCATCAGCCTGAGTCACTAGAAGATTTACTTCCCTGATTCTTTTTCTCTTTTAAGATATTTGCTATACTGTGGATGGTAGAGTGTTATTCTTTTTTTCTTTACCTGGCAAGGTGAAGCATTGATTCTTTGACGTTGTAGTCCGAATACGCACTGCATTCGTAGAAAATCACATCATTCTCCTAGACCCATGAGACAGAAGGAAAACGAGTGCTTAGGACACAGTTTCTTAGGGAAGACATTAGGGGTGAGAATCATTCTGCCATTCTTCATACAGAATTCTGTATGGTCTTTCTTAAGACTCACTAGCTCCTCCCCAGAACGCCCTATCTCAGCCTTTCTCTATTTATAATTTATATCCTTCCCATTCCCTGGTCCAGGGTAGGGCAGCATCAAGCAGGATACTGGCAATTTACCTTTATCATCATAACAATGATAATGCTACCTCCGTCCTATGGGACAATTGTCTTATGGGCACAATTGCCCACATCAGACTGGGTCACAGCTAGCTTTGGTTGTTCCACATTCTTTCTCTACTTTATGAAAAGGATTCATTATGCTATGGATTATAGGACAATTTTTTAAAAATGTGTTTTTTTGTCAGTCAAAAAACTTTTATTAAAAAAAATTTAGTTATTTCATTCTGAACTTACTAAGTAAAAAAAATTCCATAACAGAATAGAAAAAAAGATGATTCTATATGAAATGGTGAAACTGTTATGTACAACTTGCTATTCCTCTTAAATATATAAATTTATCATGTAACTTTTCCCCCTTTTTCTCCCCTTCCTCCCGCCTTGAGATGACTACCATTAGACACAAATATGTATGTATGTATATATGTATACTATACACACACATATATATGCATATATGTAAAACCATTCTATACACACTTCTATTTATCACTTTTTCTCTGGATGCAGATAACGTCTTCCTTCACATGTCCTTTGTAGTTAATTTTGGTATTTAATGGTCAAAGTGACTCATTTGCTCAAAGTAACCCTTTTTTATTTCTTTTTGGAGGGGGGGAAGGCAGGGCAATTGGGGTTAAGTGACTTGCCCAAAGTCACACAGCTAGTAAGTGTGATCAAGTGTCTGAGGCTGGGTTTGAATTCACTTCCTCCTGACTCCAGGGTCGGTGCTCTGTTCACTACACCACCAGCTGCCGCATAAAGTCATTCTTAAAATAACATTGCTGTTACTGTATACAGTATTCTCTTGGTTCTACTCATTTTGCTCCTCATTATTTCATGCAAGTCTATCCATGTTCTTCTAAGATGGCTAAGCTCATCATTTTTTTATAGTACAGCAGTATTCTATCACAATCATATACCATAACTTGTTCAGCTATTGCCCAAATGATGGGCAATTAGAAATTTTTAAAGCATCAGTGTGGTCCAGATTAATATCCTGGTTCTGCCACTTTCTAGCTATGTGACCTTGGGCCCAAATGATTTCACCTCTTTGAGCCTCAGTTTACCCATCTACAAAATAGAAACATTAATTTATACACTATTCATTTCACAGGATGAATAAGGACCAAATGAAATAATATATAAAAAGTGTTTTGCAAGCATGAAACACTATATAAAAGCTAACATTACTACCAGTAGTAATGCTTTCTTGAATGTAAAATTAAAAGGTTGGATTACGTGACACATTCACAGAATTAAAAGGAACCTTAGATGATGTCTTGTCCAAGCTCCTCATTTCACATATGACTTTCTCAGGATCACAAAGCATGTAAATAGTAGATCCAGAATTCAATCTCAGGCTGCCTACTTCCTGGGTCGGTCTTATCACTATGCCAAGTTGGTTTCTTTCTGTCCTCATATTTCATGATTCTATAATAATAATGTCTGACATTGGTTTTATGCTTTTGGGGGGGTGGCACTGAGACAATATATATTTTATGCTTTTCAAATCCCTTTCAAAGCCTTTATATTATTTTTCTAACAGCTAGTAAGCAAGTTAACGACTTTTATTTTTTGGCTCAGTAGCTCATTATTTCCCTAGCCTTTCTTTCAATCTGGCTATATGCTAGGATGATGTTAGTGACATAATAGCCCGCTGTAATTTCACAGGTACAGGGAACTCACCTGTCTCTTCCAATGCAGCTGATTGGTTAATAAGCATATATTAAACACCTGATACCTGCTAAGCACTGAGGATACTAAGGTAAAAAGAAATAGTCTCCCAAGGAGACATTCACAGTCTAATAGGAGAGACAGATACAAATTAGATAGGTGTGGGATAAACCAGAAATAGTCGAAGAAGGAAGGCACTAAAACTCAGGAGGATGAGGAAAGGTTTCCTGTAGAAGGTGAGACTTTAGCTGAGACTTGAGGGGAGCCAGGATCTAGAACAGAAGAGGGAGGGAGCTCCAAGCATGGCAGACAGTCTGTGAAAATGATCAGAGTCGGGAGATGGAACAGTCTGTCACAAGCTAGTAGACCAGAATTATTAGATTGAAGAGGACAAGGAGGGAAGAAAGGCGTAAGAAGATGGAAAGGTAGAAAGGGCTTTAAGAGCTAAAAAAGAGATTTTTGGATTTGATTTATTGAATGGGGCGGGGGGCAGGTGACATGTTCAGATCCATACTTTGACACCTGAGGGGAGGGTGGATTGGAATAAGGAGATCTGAGGCAAGGAGACTAACCAGTCGGTTACTGCCATAGTTCAGGCATGATGTGATGACAGTATGAACCTCTAGCCTGGATGCATGGCAATGAATCTTGGGGTCACTGAATCTCTCAAAGATGATAGAGCAAGGTCTTTGTCAATTGATGGATTATTTACATTAGCAGACCCTTAATGTTGGTGAAGATAACAGTAGACTGACAATTGATGCCAATTCTTATGATCATGCACAGAATGCCATACGTATAAGTCTCATGTGGAAAAGGCTGGAGAGTCTGCTTGATCATATGTAATGGAGAGATTTACAGCATGCTCAGATGTACTGTAACTGGCTTGTGAAGGTGAGCCTCTTTGATGGGCCCTATCAACATTACTAGTCCTCATGTAAGGTAGACCTGTAGCCTGTGGAGACACTGTAATGGTAATATAAATGGGAAGATCTTTCCCATCCATTCATGGGCCCATGTGACTTGCTTGAGTCACATGGAAGCCTGAGTTGGTCAGAGCAGTCAGAGCTAGGAGAGAGATGAAGCACAGCAGCTAGCTGTGAATGAAAGAAGGGCATTTTGCTTGAGTGTGTTCATTTGTGCGGAGTCTTCCCCTAAGAGGGAAGACTTGGGGATGGCAGTACTCCTGGATTGATAATGTATATAGATTTCTTTGTTGCTATGATCGATTTGGCTTTCTGGTGTTGGAATAAATCTTTTGCTTTCATCTTCCATGTAGAGAGTCTGTTATATTTTGCAATTCAGAACTACGCCGGCGTATTCATAATAGTCATCATGGGTATCTCATTGATGTTACAGACATCCCTTGGTTCTTTATCTCAGTATTAGTTTTTTAGATGTTTTAGGTAGAAATTGTAGACTATGACTTTGTGAGTTCCTATAGAAGAGGATGGTGAATCATCCAGTGTCTAAGAGCCCTAGAGAGAAGCCCAGGCTGTGTTTTTAGCCAGCCAAATATTGATATCTCCAAAGTGTAGCCTTTGGGACCTAGCTAAGACCAGGGTTCACCTCACAGTGATACTGCACTTGGATGTGAAATTGCAAGAAATCAGGTTAAGTCTAAGATCAATCACTCTAGAAACTAAGTTGTTATAGTGTGCCCTCAAGGTATTGGGAGAAATGTTTTTACTCTCATTCTTGGTATATCTTTGAAGTAAATATTGCTTTGTAAAAGCTAATCAGTAGTAATTGGTTGAAAGGAACAGGGAGTGAGTCACTAGAGATTAGATACTAGAATAGGGTCACAGGCGAATAACCTTAGAGAAAGATACCACAACCCCTTAGGATTAATTCTAGGCCCCTGAGGGGTAGCTGTTCTTACTCAGGGATACCTCCTCTTGTATCAGGGTACAGACAGAACCATTTTAAGCTTTCTCCCTATTCCAGTGGGGACCGCGACCTAGTCATAGGGCACACTTCCTTCCCCACCCTTCTGCTGTGGCCCTCCAGTTCCAATCTTTAATAGCATAGAAACTTCAGGGTCTCACGGAATGTGTCCTCCTCCCATGGTAACTTTATACATGAGTCTGTCTGTATCTCTCAATGAGAGAACGAGAGAGAGAGAGAGAGAGAGAGAGAGAGAGAGAGAGAGAGAGAGAGAGAGAGTGAGAGAGAG
>NW_027186350.1:976565-977730 GCF_028583685.1 Petaurus breviceps papuanus
TCTTCTCCCCTATCATATATGCCTTTCTGTAACCAACATGTTCATCCACTCCCACCTCAGCTCTGATCAGCCCCTTGCTGACAAACAAGAGTGCCCAGAAAACCACAGACAGGAAATAGTCAAGGAAATTGCCTTCCCCTTTGGGTCACTGGCTAGTTTTCACTAGGCCTAGTCTTATTTCATAACTCTCTTGGGCTTGTGGGTTTCTTTGTTTTCAAAGCATGTTTAGTTTAGCAATCCTTCCTGGGAATTGTCCCTCCATCTCATCCCCTTCATCTTGACCTTTGAGCAACTGAAGGTTTGAGAGATTTCCCTTAATTCCACATGACCTCTAATCAAGTTCTGTTAATCACTTTTTACTTTCCCCAGCAGGAATCATTTTCCTGACTGACCCTAGAGTATGGGCAGAACTACCCGCTCCTTACCTTGGCAAGACGTTCTCCATGTCCCTGGGGGACTTCTCTCTCTTTTTCATTGTCAACCTTATTGCCCAGAAGGAGGATGGGAATATTCTCTCCTGCAGCTTCCTGTAGAACAGACAAGTCCCAGCTAGATCAAACCCAAGGGTAATAGAAACCAGAGTGGAGAAGAGCTGACAAAGGCTGGCTTCTACAAGACAACTGGGGGGCGGCCAGGTAGCACAATAGGGCGGCCAGGTGGCTCAGTGAGTAAGAGCACCGGCTCCAGTGTTGGGATGACCTGGAGATCGAATCCCGGGCTAAAATACTCAGCACCACACCAAGAAATAACTGGCCATGTATCCTTGAACAAGTTACTTAACCCTGATAGCTTTAAAAATAAAAAAAAGACAACTGAGGTTTAGAATCTCCATCAATTTAGACTCTTTTGCAACAGGATATAAAGTCTTGAAAAAGGATAGAGACAGGAGAGCAGGCTTCTCTGCAGGGCTTGATGGTGTCGAGAATTTCCAAGATTTATTGGCTTTGAAGTTAAATGTCCTAGCTGTCCTCTTTACTTGACTTTGGAGAAGTTACATCCTTTCCCCAGACTTCATTTTTGACATTGGCAAAATAAGGGGGAGCTAGACTCAATGATTTCCATGGGTCTCTCCTATCTCTAATTCTTATGACAATCATCAGCTCTGTCAGTGAAACATATGTGTATGCATGAATGTATGTATATACATATATGTGCACATATACAT
>NW_027186350.1:977740-1026306 GCF_028583685.1 Petaurus breviceps papuanus
GCATAACCTAGGGGCAGGGGGAAGACAGGCAATGTAACCTAGGTTATATACTTTCAGACAATGCCACATGGTTCAACTGGGGTCCTGTGAAGCTGTGGATGCTCCATACCCCACACCTTCAAGGTAAGCCCAAGACATTCCTAGAGACACAGAGCCACCAGGTCTCTAGGCAGTAAACAGTAAGGGTCCAGGGAGTCCATACAGGTTTGCAGCTGCCCTCTCAGGAACTTTTCCAGAGGGCTGTCCTGATGGATGCTTATTCCTCAGGACATAAATATCAGTACACTTAGCAGAAGGCATCACTTGGGGCTCTGCAGCTATTTAGTTTCTGGACTGCCAGAGTCTAAAAGGAACCCCATCCAGAAAAAGCCATTTGTGATTTCTAAGGGCTCCATGCTTAGAGTCAGCAGACTGGAGCTCAAGTATGACCGTGGGTAGGTAAGTCTGTACAATGAAGCCTAGATGTCCTCTATGGTTCTTTTCAGTTCTAATTGTCAAGATTCTACAAGCCACTGGAGCTCTCTGAACTCTTCTGAAGATTACTGTGAAAAATCAATGAACAACTTTTAAAGTACCCATGTGTCTGGAACTGTGCTGGTGCTAAGAGATTTGTAAACCTTAAAGAGGTTAAATGTAACTTGTTTTTCAAAAAATCATTATAACAATGTTACATTGCTATTAATGTAATATTATATAATTATCATTATTCTATTTAAAGAGTTAATGTAAGGTAATTATGTAATACATTGGCATGATGGCCACTTTCCAATAAAGCTCCTATAGCTAAAGTTTAGGACAGAATATCTGTGTATTCACTTCCCTAAACCCACAAGGCTTTATTTGAAATTTGAAAAATTCTAGTAAGTTGAAATACAATGTGAATAAAAATGATAATGTCCATATTTAATAACCCTAGGCAGCCTATTATTTTTGCTTTGTGAAAGATCTAATTAGCACTTTAATACTTATTTGACAACTTATGCTAATTCCTAGCAACTGAAATTAAAATTTAAAAGGAAAAAAACTATATAGAGGTGTTATGGAGTCACAGAAGCTACAAAGCCTGATATTTTCATGGATTCCTTTAATAATCACCATAATTCCAAATAAATGGCTGAATCTCATCTAACAGACATCATAATTTTAATTTTAATTCACAATTACACCTGAAGATCCTCAATGAACTCAATGGTTATATGCAATAATACTGTCAATTTTGTTGAGTTTCAGTGGTTTAAAATAATACATAACAGAATGGGGAGTTAGGGCCCAGAGAGACTGAGAGACTGTTCCAAAAGGACCTACAATAAAATACTACGTAGCACCATCTTCCACTAAGTACAAGGTGTCCCAAAAGTCTCAGTGTAGCTTTAAGCTTTAATGACCTAATTTTAAAACTGCACTAAGATGTTTGGAATACTTTGTAATTTCCCCTGATTTCTCATTCTTATAGCACAGTTACCACTCCTTGCTATCTGGCACTCTATTAATCACAATGCTTCCATGTCACGTTACCCCAATGATATGTTACAGTCTTTATGAAAGTTCAGAGCTGATTTCAGAGATCAACAACATTGCAGAATTTAGAGTGGGGGGGGGGGCAGAGTCAAGATGGCGGAGCAAAAACAGGATTTCTGTGGGGCTCTGGCTCCCACCTCCTCCCATTCATGTAAAAGGTGACTCTGAAGAAACTTTGGAGCTACAAAACCCACAAAATGACACAGAGAAGCTAATCTCCCTCTGAGGACAGCCTGGCAAGCCGGCAGGAAGTGGTCAGTGCAGTGTTCTGGGAGCTGAGCCCAGGCCTGTGGGAGGCTTTAGCCTCAGGGCCACCTGAGCAGTGCTGGGTGGAGGGACCTCAGATTACTGGCAGCTGTGGAAGTTTACAGAATTATCAACACATAGATGCTAAGGACAAAGTGAGAGGTCAGTGCAGTGTGGACTTTGGGATCCAGTAGTTCAGGAGTGCTATTGGCTTTTGCCCCTGGGGCGAAAAGCAGCTGAGGCCTGGTGGCCAGGCAGCCGCAGCCACGTGGCAGCTTCAGTTCCTGGCCTGCAAATCATAGGGGGACCAAGCCACCAGTCTGAGGGGTAATCACTCTTGCTTTAACCTGTTTGGATCAGGATTGCTGTCTAGGGTGGAGGTCCTGGGGTGTGCGACCAGCTTGCCAGAATGTGTGGAGGCTTCAGAGAGGGCTAATACATTCTAATACATTCGGCAGCCGAGAAAACCCCAGTGATTGGTATGAAGCTCCCCTGTCTGGTAGCAGAGTTCTGCTATGGCAAAAAGCCAAAAGTCAAATAATTGAGTGGCAACATGAGCAAACGAGGGAAGCAAAGCAAGCAGAGGAATGCAACTTTATACTCCTATTTTGGGGACAAAAAGGATCAAAGCATGGAACACAAGGAAGACAGCAAAGTCAGAAATCCTGCACCAAAAGCTTACAAGAAAAATATGAACTGCTTATAGGCCATAGAGGAACTTAAAAAGGATTTTGAAAACCAAATAAGAGAAGTGGAGAAAAAATTGGGAAGAGAAATGAGAATGATGCAAGAAAATTATGAAATGAGAGTCAACAACCTGACTGAAGAAAATAACACCTTAAAAAATAGATTAACCCAAACAGCAAAAGAGGCTCAAAAAGCCAATGAGGAGAACAATGCCTTAAAAAGTCTAATTTGCTAGATGGAGAAAGAATCTCAAAAGCTCAATGAAGAGAATCATCCTTCAGAATTAGATTGGAGCAAATGGAAGCTAATGACTTTATGAGAAAGCAAAATACTATTAAACAGATCCAAACAAATGAAAAAATAGGAGGCAATGTGAAATATCTCATTGGGAAAACCACTGACCTGGAAAATAGATCCAGGAGAGATAATTTAAAAATTATTGGACTACCTGAAAGCCATGATCAAAAATAGAACCTAGAAATAATCCTCCAGGAAGTTCTCAAGGAAAATTGACCTGATGTTTTAGAACCAGAGGGCAAAATGAGGTTGAAAGAATCCACTCATCACCTCCTGAAAAAGATCCCAAAATGAAAACTCCTAGGAATATTATAGCCACGTTCTGGAATTCCCAGATCAAGGAGAAAATATTACAAGCAGCCAGGAAGAAACAATTTGAATATTGTGGAAACACAATCAGGATAGCACAGGATCTGGCAGCTTTCATGCTGAGGGATCAAATGGCTTGG
Organism: Petaurus breviceps papuanus; assembly: GCF_028583685.1. NCBI lineage: Eukaryota > Metazoa > Chordata > Mammalia > Diprotodontia > Petauridae > Petaurus > Petaurus breviceps. The sequence continues at coordinate 980,938 of NW_027186350.1, forward strand.
AATATGATATTATGGAGGTCAAAGGAGCTGGAATTAAAACCAAGAATCACCTACCCAGCAAAACTGAGTATCATGTTTCAGGGGAAAATATGGTCATTTGGTAGAATAGAGGACTTTCAAGCATTCTTGATGAAAAAACCAGAGTTGAATAGAAAATTTGACATTCAGATACAAGAAGCAAACATGAGAATGTAAACAGGGAAAAGAAATAATAAGGAACTTATCAAAGTTAGACTATTTATATCCCTATAAGGAAAAATGATAATTGTAACTGACGAAACTTTTCTCAGTATGAGAATAGTTGAAGGGAATAGAAATGCATCTATATATATATACATATGTATATGTATAAATATATATATATATATATATATGTATGTCTATATGGGAGGGCATATGGATGTGTGAATGTGTGTATATATGTGTACAGGTATACATAGATAGAGAGCACAGGACCAATTTAATAGGAAGGGATGATACTTAAAAGGTGAAATTAAGAGGTGAGAGAGGAATACAATGAGAGGAGATGAGGAGAGACAGAATGGGGTAAACTCATATAGAAGAGACAAGGGACAATGGTTACAATGGAGGAGAAGAAAAGGAAGGCAAAAGGGAATGGGTCAACCTTATTCTCATTAAATTTGGCTTAGGGAGGGAATGACATACACACTAAATAGGGTATCTTACCCTATAGGAGAGTAGGGGGGAAGGTGATGAGAGGGAGGATGATGGAAGGGAGGGCAGGCTAGGGGGTAGGGAAGTTGGAAGCACCCACTTTTGAAAAGTGTCAGGATCAAAGTAGAGAATAGAACAAGTGGGATGTGGGATAGGAGGGAGGGAAATATACTCAGTTTTTTTACAATATATCCACTATGGTAATGTTTTGCATTAGCTACATATGTACAACCTATACTGAATTGCTTATCTTCCCAGTAAGGGTGGGTGACAAGGGAGGAAGGGAATGAATCTGGAATTCAAAGTTTTAAAATCAAATATTATATATATATATATATATATACTATTATTAATATTATTTTACATGTAACTGGGAAATAAGATATACAGGCACTGGGGTATAGAGATCCACCATGCCCTACTGGAAAGTCGGAGGGGGTATGGGAGAATATATGGGAGAGAGCAGATTGGAGGAGGGATATCCAGTGGGATTGCTATTTTGGGGTGGTGGGTAGGGGAAAAACGGAGAGAAAATTTGTAACTCGAAATCTTGCAGAAATAAATGATGTAAACTAGAAGTTAATAAAGCACTTGATTAAAAAAAGAATTTAGAGTTGGAACCCTAGCATCCATGCAGTCTAAGCCACGTCCAAAAGTAATATTAGATACAACATTCTCAACAAGTGATTATCTAACCTAGAGGCAATGTGGCACAGTGGAGAGAACACTGGGCTTGGAGGCAGGAAGAATTGAATTCAAACCCTCCTTCTGATACATAATAGCTGTGTGATCCCTGGCAAGCCACTTAACTTCTGTGTACCTCAGTTTCCTCATCTGTAAAACATAGGTGGTTGGATAAAATGGCTTCTGAGATTCCTTCCAGTTCTAGATCTATGCCTCTCTACTTAAAGCTCTCCTATGGACTTTGTCAACCTCAAACATGAAGGTTTAAAATGTACATTAAAAATGAGAAGGAACCTTAGTGACCATCTTCCATGAGTAGGGAATCTGTGGCCTGAAGGTCACATGTGGCCCTCTAGGTCCTCAAGTGCTTGAGAACCTAAAGGGTCACATGTGACCTGGAGGCCACAGGTTCCCCATCCCTGGTAGTCTAACTCAGATCTTGAAAGATTTTCATTATTAGAACATAATCAATGAGTAGGGAACCCACTACCTCTTAAATCAGTCTATTTTGTCTTTTGGACAACTCTAATTGTTATAAAGTTTATTCTGATATTGAGCCTAAATTTGCCTCCTTTTAGCTTCTACTTACTGTTCTCTGGGAGCAAACAGGACAAGACAGCTCTCCTGATAGCTTTCCACTAAGAAAGCTTTCTACTACACTAAGACTTTTGGAACACCTTGTACTTAGTAGAAGATGGTGCTGTGTAGTATTTTACTGTAGGCCCTTTTGAAATAGTCTCTCAGTCTCTCTGGGCTCTAACTCCCCATTCTGTTATGTATTATTTTAAACTATTGAAACTCAACAAAACTGACTGTATCATTGCATATAACCATTAAGAGTTTACTGAGGATCTTCAGGTATAACTGTGAATTAAACTTAAAATTATTATGACTATTAGATGAGATTCAGCCATACATAAAGACAGCTATCATGTCCTCCAACACCACCTCCATGGATCCTTTTCCCCAAGCTAAAGGTCCCCAGTTCCTTCAAAGGCCCTTTACCCTTCTGGTTGCCCCTCCATCTTATGAATGTCCTTCCTAAATGTGGCAACCAGAAATGACCACAATATTCAAGAACTGTCACATGGAAGAGTCCAGCGGAACTATCACCTTCTTATTCCTGGAACTGATGTCTTTCCTAATGCAATCCAATATCACATTAGCTTTGGGAGCTATTACATCACATCACAAAATTTAGCCTGCTTGCCATAGTAGCTGAAATTATTAGCCTTAGTTTTTGAATTACCTATTTACATTTTGCCCCTAAACATCTGGTTAAAACCTTTGTATAGCTTTTAGTTACATTTTAGTAACTTGACAAGTTCCACCCAACTTTCTTTCTTTTATTCTCAACAATCCACAGCCTTACCCACTTTTTCTCCTCCTCCTCCTCCTCCCAAACTCCTGTCTATTTCATTAACTTGCCTCACTCTCTAAATGACTCTCCCAAATTACCCAGCAATTCATTCTGCTTTACCTCATCTTACTTATTTTTCTTTGCCAATTCTAGAGTCTTCCTCTCCAGGGCTCTACTCCTTAATCTCATCCTTCTTCACCAATCTCTCTCACTGAAGCCCAAAGTGGAGTCTCAACCTGGAAATTGTTCTTTAAATTTTCTTTGCATTCTCCCAAGTTTGCACAAACTTCTTCTGAAATTCAATCTCTGGTCTTTTTCACAGGACCAAATTCTCTGAGTTCTACCCTCTGAACCCCATTGAAATCATCAATACAGTTTTCTTTTCTTTCTAATTTAGTTCAAGTCCTCCTACTTCTCTCACAATATACTCTTCATGGAAGTCGGAAGTAAAAAAATCATCAAATTTTACTTTCTTATTTAAAGATGAGGAAACCAAGATTCAACAGGATTAAATTATTTGCCCAAAGTCACATAGGAAGTGGCAAAGTTAGAATATGAACCCAGGCTTTCCAAGTATAAACCCTGTTCTCCTTCCATTACACAACAATTTGCACTTCAATCTTACTTTCTTACTTCTCAACATTTCTGTCTTCCCATCTCTGGAAAGCTCATATTTCTATGGCACTTCTATGTTTGCAAAATATTTTCTTCATAACAACCCTATTAGGGAAGCAATGAAGTACTACTAGGGTAATTTTGCAGATGAAGAAATTAAGGTTCAGGAAGGTAAAATTACTTGTCCATGTTTCTGGAACAATTAAGTATCAGAGGAACACCATATGTTGGGTTCGGAGAACATAGGATCAATTATAGATTCTGCCACTGTGTGACTCTGGACAAGCTATATCATTTATCTTGGCCTCATTTTCCTGATAGGGTTGGACTAAATGATCTGTGAGGTCTTTCCCAACTTCCATACCATTGACACCAGAGCCATAGTCCTACTAACCCAAAATTCTATCTCTGATCATGGCCCCAGTAGATAGACTGTGGGCCAATAGTTTCCTCCTATTACATCAATTTCAAAACTAACGCATTCCCCCACCCCCTCTACCCACTACCACACTTATCTACCTTCCCCATCCCCTCTCCCACTTCTCATTTCCCTTAGGAAACTCTTATAGGTCCATCATTCATTAATTTATACATACCTTCCTTAAGCATATACCTCCTTGAACATTTTAACTCATCCCAAGCCTTAGAGTAGTAAATTCTGTAAGTTTGCTCTCTGTAGGGTGAATAAAGGTCACAGAATGTTCTTTTAAGCATCATATGATGATACCAGTTCTATTCTTCTATTATGTGTGATTTGATGAACAAGTTTCTATTTGCTCTTCCCATACTCTTTACAATAGTACAGATTCATCTAATCTAACACTTATTCCTTTTTGATATTGTTCAAATGCCACCAGAGACAGGGAGCATACTTCCTTAGGGGACAGTCCATTTTATTTTAAGACCAATATGTCCTAAGGAAATGTTAGGAAGCAGTTCCTTATACTAAGCCAAAATCTAGGTTTTCATGGTTCAGAATGAGTATAAATAGTAATTGTTTTCTCTTCTGGCCAGAAACTCTAAAGGTTTTTCCCTCCAAGATTGATCATTTTTTTTTATGGTAAATTGGGCCACCTTTTGTCTCAATTCTTACCTATCCCTCAGTCATTGTAATGGGTGTTGCCTCAGACAAACCAAGACCTTGGAAAGACTTTAATTTAGAAAGGCCTAGGTCACCCACTGCATCCTGGACCATCATCAATTATCTTGACTTTTGACTGCCATCAGATTCTCATGACTGTGGAGGAGAGAGTGAGGCCAATGACTTTGAACAGTTCTGCCTCATTTAAATGCAATTCACTTGCAAGTCAAGATATCACCTTTGTGATGTCATTGTTCCTCTTCTAGAATGAAAGATAAACAATAACATCTCCCTTGTAAATCCTCAACTTTTTAAGCAGTTGTATAATCCTCTTTAGCAAACATGGATACCAAGTCAATCTCTCCTGATAATTAGTCATGAGATCTTGGACAAGTAAGTTCCCTCTCAATGGGTCTCAGCTTCTTCTATAATAAAATAAGGGGGCTGAAGCAGGTGATCACTGAGATCCCTCCTGGCTTTGAGATCATAAGGATGTGGAAGATTTTCTGTCTTTATGATAATTTTTGTTGGTCTTCTTTGAACTTTAAAAACATGGAAGACAAGACTCTGGAATTCACAGCCCTGCCTCTTTCTGATTTTAAAGATGACAGGCTGTAACTCAGAAAGGCAGCCTGCTTTTTGGTATAGAACATGGAGTTGTTATATTTGGGAGATGTGGTGTGAACGTGTGTGAATGTGTGTGTGTGTTTTTCAATATATATTTGGTGAAAGGCAAGAAAAAAACATTTAGCCTGGATAGTGCCGGTGTTTCTCTGGAGCAAGAACAAAAAAATTTCTATGCATAATAAAATGTGCTGTTATGCTCAGGAAAAATGACTGCAAAATTATATCTTGGGGGTTTCCATATTTATCCAGCCCCTGGACTATGAGTCAAAACAAGATTTATTTGTGTAGTTCATTCTAAACTGCCAGCACTTCAAGCTCAACTTGGAACATGGAAAAAAACAAACCAAACCTCCAACTGTGCTATTTTTTGTTCTGTGCTGTAAGGTGCCACCACTCACAAAGACTGTGCAATGTGGATTAGCTAGCAACCGGGAAGTGGTGAGGGAAGCAGCCCTGCGCATGCTATCTGAGAGGAGAAGTGGGCTGCTTCCCATGCCAGGGTAGGGATGAAGCTAGGCCAGGAACCTCAGTATCACCAAATGCAGTCTCCAACAGAGGCCTCTTGGACACAGGGATGGCCATAAGGTAGAACAGAGACAGCACAGAGATTAGGTTTCTGATCTTGGCACTTCCATGAGTTTGCTGTGTGGCCTGGGGCAAGTCACTACCTCTCTGAGCCTCTTTTTTCCTCATATGTAAAATAAATAGGTTAAACCAGATGATCTCTGAGGTCCCTTTTGCTCCATCATCCTGAACTTGGCATGGGGTATGGAGAGCAATCATTAAGCTCCCTGGCATAGGTACCAAATGTTTTTTTAGGCCAAATCAATCTGTTTGACTCCAGTGGGCATGGAAGGCTCCAATGGAGAAAGAGGCCAGAGAGATTTTCAGTTGCTTTGAGTTATGAGAAATGCACTAAAAATATATGTAACTGAGAATAATCAACAGCAAGTAGTCTAGCCAAAAGTTTAGACTCCTTTTATAGGGAATTTTCTAATCTCATTCCTAAGGGAAGCCAGAGTCTATTGGGTAGCAAGTGAAAGAAGATGGGTAGGAGATGGAGATAAACAAGTACGATGCTAGGAAACAAGATATAGAGCTACTCAGAAGGAGTCCTAGAGGACATCTAGTCCAATTCCCACATTTTACAGGAAAGGAAACTGAGGCACAGAGAAAGGAAAGTATGTGTATAAGCCTACTCAGGTAGTAAATGGTACATCCAGGATCCAAATCCAAGACTTGCAGTGGAAACCTGTTCTTCCTCTTTCCTGAGAGCTCTTCATCAAGAAAAAGAGACAACATTAAATGGAGACTGCCCTGTGGCTTTGGAGAAGGATCACAAGAGTTTTTGGACTATAAGAGATTATTATATGGAAGGTTGAGGAAGTTCTGCTAAAGCAGATTTTTGTTCAATGTGAGGAAAAAAACCCAAACAACCACTTCATAATCAGAAACTCATCCACCCTTGCACAGCCAAGAAAGATTGTACTTCTGACAGCCTTAACATTAGGATCTCCTTAACCAAAGAATTTTCTAGAGAGGTGAGCGAGTGCCCCCATGTCACATAGCTAGTTAGTGGCAGAGTTGGGGTAGGGGTGCAGCTTAGCCTTGAAGCTTTCCGGGAGTCATTCCCAGACACCTGCTCCAATCCTCTTTCCAGCAGAACATTTGTTCTTCTGTATAACCTGCGGCAATTTAAGCCCATTCCTTCTTGTTCTGCCTTTCGGGGGAGGAGAGAAATAAAGAACAGCTGGTCACCATTCCCTTAATAATAACTCTTCAAATACTTGAAGGCTGTTATTAGATCTTCCCCTCTGTCTTCCCTTTGCCAATTCAAGTGACTTAGAACTCCTTGGAAAAATATGGTAGAATACAAATACAAAGAACTGCTTGCCAGTACCCCCCTCCGTCAAATTAGGTGTCAGGTTTTAATACATCATCTGACATCTCTGATTGCTGGTTGCCAAGGCAGACTGACTTAGCTTTTCAGGAGCCTTGAAAACAAGTGTCTCAATGATGCCAGTGTTCCATACCTTTAGCATGCCTCCCTTCACATGACACAGCTCCTGCTTTCTTCACAAGGCTTGAATGGAGGAGCTGTGATTTCATGGGGACCCCTGCACAGATTCCAGCCCTCCAGTTGCATTACTCAGTGGTCAGCCTTCTGATGATTCAACTCCATTCTTGATGATTCAACAAGCATTTAATAAGCCACTACAATATACAAAATACTGTGCTAGGTATTGGGAAGAGAAAGAGCCCAAAAAACTGGGCTGGATGACAGATGGATAATTAGCTTCCTGGCTCATTGTTCAAGACTTTCCAATTTCATAGGACCTGTTAGAGCCTGATGGGCATACTTGGGCTTTGAGAACTGATGGTTATCTCGATGTTGTGACAAGGCATCTAATTAGGACTTTAGTGGAGGAAATGAGTATTTATTCTGAATACACACATCATGTCTAATCCTAACTGCTTACCACCCATAAAGCACTGTAAAGTTTGCTGGGTGTTTCCACATGACGTGCCTGGTGAGGTAGGAAAATATTACAGCCTCCATTTTCCAGTTGGGAAAACTGAGACTCAGGGAAGTTAAATGATTTGCTCAACACTAAGTGGAAGCACTGGGATTTGAATCCACTCCTGAATTGAAGACCAGTGCTCTTTTCACCTTCTAGGCTAGGTAACATGAAGTGCTTGCCAACAGAAGACAAAAGCTGCATGTCTGTTATCATTTGCTCTCACTACAGGACTGGTCCATTTTTTTGATGATATCTTTTAGGTTACACCACTTTTTGCGCACAATTTTTCATTGTCAATCCATTGCAGCCTATTTATACCCAACACGCATCTTCTCTATTGCCTTTAATTCTTTACAGATTGTTGGATTCCATGCATGAATCATCATAGATGCCACAGCAATTTTGAAAAATAATATCTTAAGTCACAGAGAATTTGGTAAGAAGCATCAGAAATTCGGATCTCTCTTAGTTACTATTTTTCTGAGGGCATGGGGAGTTCATAGCAACTTGTCCTGCCACTTCCTGGAAACAGAGGGAGAAGACATGAAAGCAGTGTCAGATTTTTTATTCTTGGGCTCATAGTTCACTGTAGATGGTAACTACATGTTGCCATAAAACTTAGATGCTTCTTCCTTGGAAGTAAATCTATGGCAAATCCGGACAGCATGCTGAAAAAGCAGAGACATCACCTTGCTGACAAAGGTCTGTATAGCCAAAGCTATGGTTTTCCCAGTAGAAACATATGCCTGTGAAGGTTAGATTGCAAGGAAAACTGAACATTGCAGAATCGACACTTAGAATCGTGGTGCTGGGAGAAGCCCTTTGAGAACCCCTGGGACAGCAAGGAGAGAGGTTGAATCAGTCAATACTTAAAGAAATTAATTCAGACTATTCACTGGAAAGTCATATTTTGAAGCTGAAGCTTCAATACTTTGGCCACATCATGAGAAGACAGGACTCACTGACAAAAGGTAAAGAGATAACAGAGGAGATGATGCATAGATAGTGCCACGGAAACGATGAACATGAACTGGGCAGACTTTAAGAGATAGTGAAGACAGGCCTGGCATGCTATTGTCCATGGGATCACAGAGAGCTGGACATGATTGAACAAAGTGGGGATAAACTGTGGTCAGTCAACAATACCGAATAAGCACAGACCCTATGTGTGATAGAATATATATTTTGTACCATTGTGCATTATTACACACTTCCTGGATTCATGAAGACCTTTGTTTGAATTCAGCCTCAGATACTTTCTAGCTAGACTAAAAAGTCACTTTTCTGAGTGCCTCATTTTCCTCATTTGTGAAAATGAGGATAATAATAGCAGTTACTTTTCAGGGTTGTTGTGAGGATCAAAATAAGATATTTATAACATGCTTAGCATAATGCCTAGAACACAGAAGGCACTTAATCAACATTTCCTTCCTTCCTTCCATCCTTCCTCTCTGCCTCCTTCCCTCCCTCCCTTCCTATTCTCCAGTTATCCCTTACTCTTGCCATGTGACTCGCACTTCTCTTTGCCATACATTTCTCTGATGATATTCTCTACTCTACTTAAGTTCTTTTTTTAATGGGTTATGTAGCCTGCTTACTTTTCCATTTCTCCACTGCCCTCTGAGTGATACTCATTTTTTTATTCTTCAGAGACGATGAGTGTTCTATGACTCACAGTCATACGACAACATTGTGAGAATAATAGCATTAAAAAGATGGGCTTCTGTTACCTGGAGAAGTTTGGAATCATGAAAGGAACTCTGCAAATTCCTACAGACAATCTACCCTGCCCTCGTTTTCCTGCTTCATTCTGGGCCTAACTTATCCATTTGTAGACTAAGACACACACATGGACACACACACATGGCCACACACTCATTCACTTATAAACAAGTACATGAACTCACTCATGAACAGCCTATATCTTTTCTACTCTGTCTCTTTCTGTCTGTCTTTGTCTCTGTCTGTCTGTCTCTCTCTTCATGCTGGAAAACCCTATGGACTGTCCATCTAACTGTATGTCATAATCTGTAAAGAGACATTCTCCATTCATGTGGTTCTTCCTAGAGGTTTCCAAACTCTTTGGAGTGGTTAAAAATCTCTCCAAGAATTTCTACCTATTTCCTAGGATTGTTATGAGGATCAAATGAGATAATAGTGGTAAAGTACTTCAGACTGTGCCTTGTACATAGTAGATGCTTAATAAATGCTGATTCTCTTCGCCTCTGCGATTCTCCAGCATTTGATTCAAATTATACAATATTATGTATAAACAGGAGCATCTGGGGGACCCCACCATCTAGTCCTATTCAATAGACACTTTATTTCCCCCATTCCTTCATGACCATGGCAAACATCTTTGGTAAACACACATCTCCCTATTTTATGATTTTTAAAAAATATTAATGAATGCTTACGAAGATTATTTTTATTTTTCCTATTTCATGTATTTTTTAGAAATTTTAATGCATACATGGAGACATTTTGTTGAAAGAAAGACTTTAAGGCTATATTTTGTGTCATTGAATCTAATTATTATTTTTTAAATAATCAACAACAAAAAAATAAGAGCAAGATCTTGTATTCTCTACATCTATCAGTCATTTGGTTGGCAGTAAAGATATTTTCCATTGCAGAATATCACAACTTAACTGTTTCCTACTAATACTTTCATCAAGGAAGCCCTTGATAACATGCTTATAGGATTATCACAAAAATTATATGTAGTTGGTAAAGTCGGCATATAGGCTAGTAGTTGTTAATGTTCTTTCAGTCTTTTTTTTTCTTCAGTACTTAAACAATCCAAGACTTTTTTTTCTATGGATTTGGTCTCTCTTCTTTCATATGCCCTTTGGAGCAGAAACAGTGTTCTATACAACTTTGTATCTTTTACATTGTCCAGTACAGTTCGGTCTAGCCTAGTGGAAAGTGCCCTGGACTCTGTGAGCCAGTCTCTCAAAGTCCTCAAAATCTTGTCACCTCCAACATTCATCTCCTTTATGAACAATTGGTCTACCCCTGCTTCTTTCTCCTTAGTGTTCTCTTTAATTCTATTTCTACATTCTTTCTACTATTTATACATATAGACATATCCAGGCCTTTGTCCTTAGAGTTCAAGTGGGATGGCTCTATTGACCTTGATGGTGAAAAAGAAATTTATTATCAACATCTTTGTAGATCTTTTAAAAAATCTTTCCTCCATTTGTTGTCCTTTTATTACACACATCACCTCTTAAGCAGTGAAAAGAATCATCTTGCTTAAAGCAAGAAGGGACCTTGCATCATCTGGTCCAACCCCCATCTTACAACTTGGCATCTTACATCTTACAAATGTAGCAACTGAAGCCCACAGTTGACTTGCCCACACTGTCCTTGGTCCTGATAAGTTTAGAATAAAGTTGAAATGACAACAAATAGGGGCAGCTAGGTGGCGCAGTGAATACAGCACCACAGCACCGCAGTGAATATAGCCCTGGAGTCAGGAGGACTTGAGTTCAAATGTGGTCTCAGACACTTAACACTTCCTAGCTGTGTGACCTTGGCCAAGTCACTTAATCCCAATTACCCTGCCTTCCCACCTCCAAAAAAGGAAAAAAACAACAACAAAAAAGAAATGACAGCAAATATATGGAGGAAAAAAGACCAAAGAACCAGATTGTTCTACCTTTTAGGGTATAGAGAACTGAATTTCTAAATGTGAAGTGACTTGCCCAAATATTACATGTTACTATATAACTGCTACAAATGAATCTTTTGTTGTTCTGTCGTTTCAGTTATGCCCAATTCTTCATGCCCCGTTTTGGGTTTTCTTGGCAAAGCTACTGGAGTGGTTTGACGTTTCCTTTGCCATCTAATTTTACAGATGAGGAAACTGAGGCAAACAGGGTTAGTGACTTGCCCAGGGTCACACAGCTAGCAAGTATCTGAGTCAGATTTGAAGTCAGGTCTTTCTGATCCCAGACCTGGCACTCTATCTACTGTACCACCTAGTTGCCCAAGAAATGAATATATGAACTTATTACAATCAAGTCTCATTACAGTTACCAAGGAATCAGCATGACGTGGGTCTCTCATGGACCTTGTCTAAAGACTTTAATTACCTGGACATCTTGGGAGCCCTATGCTATGATCTATCTTCACCTATTACATGATTACATAATAAGGATGGTAATCAGTGATAAGAATACAGTCTTTTACAGGGTCCAAATTCTATTGTCTTTATGTTCTCACAATCCTCCCAACAACCTCAAGAAGTAGGTATTAGCAATATTTTGTGGATGAGGAAACCAGGGCCCAGAGAAATAAAATAATTTGGCCAAGATCACACAGCTTATTACAGGGTCTTTTAACTCTAGAATACTCTTGTATTAATGGTGACTATAAATTAAGCATATTAGGGGAGGAGGGGATGCAGAGAAAAGAGGGGGACAGAGATGGGTAGAGAAGGTTTGTGTAAATAGGCAAGTTTTGAGCCAGGTTGCAAAAAGTAGAGAAGGATATTGACTGGCAGAGAGGAAGACCATTGTGAGTGGTTGAGGGTAGAAAGCTAGGGGTTGAGGTAAGGTAAGAGGTAGTGAGGGAGGCAAAAGAATAGCAAGCAGCCATGAACTTGTGGCTACTATTTGCTGACTTACTAGGAGCTCAAGTAATGGTATCAGCTCACCTCGACACTTGTCAGCCACTGGCGGATGGACACGAACGTCTGCTTGGCTGTGATGTCATACATCACGATGACACCATCTGCCTTGCGGAAGAACTGCTGGGTGATGCAGCGATACCTGCAGATAATGGGTCCCCCCAGCTTTGTCAGAAATGTAACATTCCACCCACCCCAACCTCCCAACGAAGTGGACAAACCCATATCTTCAGCTAGATTCTTGGAGAACCACTCAACATGGAGTAGGAGGTAAACGATAATATGGAAAAAGGCTAAGTTGAGATCAGAAATGTAGAATCACAGAGTGGGGAAGCAAAGGGCATTTCCTCACCTCTCCTGCCCAGCTGTGTCCCACAGCTGCAAGGCCACCTGGCATTTGTCCACTTTCACTATCTTCACTTGGTAATCTAGCCCTGCAAAGTAAGAACAAGGTCTGTCAGGGTTGGCCTGGGCCTGTTCATAGGCCACAGGCTGTATCCTGAATTTCAGAATCACAGACATTTAGAGCTAAAATGAACTTCAGAGATCACCTACTACTCCCGTCTTACAGATGAGGAATCGGAGACTCAGGAGAGATGAAGCAGTTGGGATTGTTTTCTGAAGCGGCATGCCCAATCTGTATTTCCTCCTTCCCTCATGGAAGCAGGAAGGTTAGAGAAGACTAACTTCCTTCTTGAAGACTTTTTAGGAGTCTTCTCTTGAAATGCAAGCATCCTGAAAGAGGTCATACCCCAAGTTCTACTAATACATGGGGAGTATTAGTGAAGTAGAAGGAATCAAAATCAAATTTCATATTTTTTGCCTAGAGATAGATGGGATACCTGCCCACAATGTTCTTCCCACCCCTGGTCATCCACACCATGTCATCATTATAGGGGCTGCCTAGAGAGCACATGTCTTGGGATATGTCTTGGTAAGGGTCAACACCAGAACCTTTCAAAGAAAAGAACTTTTCTCCCAATCTTTTAGCCTTCCTAATAATATTAACCAATGTTAATTGGTTCCAGAAAAACATGAAGGATATTAAATGACATTATAGGGGGTGGTTAATTGTGTTGGTCAGAGGAACCTTAGCATGTAAACCTCTTTAGAGCAGAAACAATGTTCTGTCCAGCTTGGTGTACTTCACAATATCTCACAGAGTTCACTGTCACCCTGGGGAAAGTGCCCTGGACTTTGGGTTCCAATTGGCTTTGCCACTTAACCGTGTGGTCCTGGGGCAGTTACTTAAATGTTCTGAGTATCAGTTTCCATGTCTTTAAAGTAGAGACTATAATACTTGTGACACCTATTTCACAGGGTTGTTGTACAAATCCAACAAGATGCAATAATATTTATATTATAATATTTTTATAATATGTATAATAACAATAGCATTTCTATAGCATTTTCAGATTTGAAAAGTACTTTATCAATATTATCCCATTTTATCCTCAAAACAACCCTGAGAGGTAAGTACTATTATTTTCTCCATTTTACAGGTGAGGAAACTGAGGCAGACAGGTTAAATGACTTGCATGGGGTCACATAGCTAGTAAGTGTGTGGGCCTAGATTTGAATTTCTTTTCCTGAGTTCAGATCGAGGGCTCTATTGACATGAATATAAGCCATTTTTACAGCAGATGTTTAATAAATGTTTCCAATCAATGAATAAATAAGTGTTCCTTGAACAATAAATTCTTCTTTCCTGAATCTTTCTCATGTGACTCCTCAGGGTCATATGGAAATGTTGAAAGATTGAAACTTCTTTTTAAAGGAACCAGATCTAATAGTTGGCAAGAGTCATCTCCAGTATCTTCCCATTCCCACAGAATCACATAGATGTTAAGCTTCGTAGCCCAATAACTTAGGATAGAATAGGGCAACACAGAATGAAAGAAAGAGGACAGACAATAAATGGACCAAGCATAATGTAAATGGCAAAAATGTAATCACATGAAAATATCAAATGTTAATGTTGCTTCTAGGCCAAGGATAAAGTGTGGTTGGGCAGTGAGTGGGGCAAAGACAAAGGAATCTGATATTCAGACCGAGGAGGAAGAATCCAATCATTTACAATTATACTTTCAAAGGGTTTTCACATTCATCATCCCATATGGTCACCAAAACTTCCCTCTGAAGGAGACAGGTTAGATATCAACTAACCCCCTTTTAAAATGAGGAAACTGAAGATGAGGGAGGTTGTGATTTGCTTAGGGTCTCCAAACTCTTACCCAGTGTTCTGTCCTTTGCTATGGAAAATCAACATGGTGGTGCAATGGAAGGCACACTAGATATGGACTTGGGAGACCTGAGGCCTAGACCTAGCTCTTCCATTTGTGATCTCTTGTGAGCTTAGGCAAATCATTTCTGACTTTCTGAATCTCAGTTTTTTCATCTCTAAGATGGAGTTAGTAATAGCTGTACGATTACTATAACTCACGGGGCTGTTGTGAGGGCCAGAGAACATGCTGTATGGGAGGCTCTGGTCAAGACAAATGTTATTTTAGTATGCTGTGGATCAAGACTGGGAGAATTCACTGAGCTCTGGCTTTTATTTTTCTTTTTTAATTGGGAAATCTCAGGGCTAACTGTCTATTATCAGAGTAGTTTCAAATGAACTGGGAAATGAATTCATAGTTTAATTTTTAATTTGCCAAAAGTCTGGGAATCTGAGAAAGTTGTATCTCTCCCAAGAGGGAGGATGGGCCCGCTCTCCTCTCTGCCAGGAGTAAAGGCAGCCTGTGTGAAGGGTAATAACCAGGAACCAGTGCTGAATAAAGAGGAGCAACAGGCAGAGAGAATGCAAGAATGGTTGAGACGGAAGATAACCTAGCCCGACTCCCTCATTTTATGAGTGAAGAAAAAAAGGCCTAGAGAGGAGCTGTGACTTAGCCAATGTCACACCATGAATGAATGGCATATGGGCACTTGTCCATTGCCTACTCTCTATAGGTGTTTTGTCTCAGACTTCTTTATCTTGGAAATTGGACCATAAGTTCTAAGTCCCTTAGAGCAGGCCTGCACAACCTGTAGCCCAGGGGGCTGCTTACAGCCTGTGGGTATGCTAAAGTATTTTGAGCAGTCTGTGTAAAATGTAGAGGAAGTTTTCCTGTAAATTTTTCAAGGGCTGCCCAAAATTCTTTGGCAGGCTGTCATTGGTGCAGGCCTTCCTTAGAGCATAGGTGGCTCCTAATTTTGAGTGTGTGTTGGGAGTGGGAGGGGAAGAGGGGTCCTAAGCAGGAGAGGGCTTGTCATGGCGCCAGCTGATGACATCACTCCTCTGCATTAACATCTGTTCACCTAACCAGCCAGGGAAAATCAACTACATCTCAGGCCCAGTGAGATATGCACAAGTAAAACAAAACAAGAGAATACATTCTGCCCTGCAGGTGATCCAGAAGACTCTCTGGTGAAAATCTAATGGGGTTCTTCTCTTTATACTGTCAGTTGGCCAGTCAATCAATCAATAAGTCAATCCCACAAGCCTGGACTGAGTGCTTACGGGGTGGCTGCAGCAGAATGTTGAGAGCACTTGAGGGAATTCACTATCTAATGAAGGAAGGCAGACTGATTAATATGGGACTGTGCCTGAACAATCTGTTGGTAGAATTTTGATGCTATTCAACGACAATGATGTTATTCTACCACAATGGTAGAAATCATGGCGGGGAAGGGCTGGGTGGATGTTTGGTGAGTGGACTGGAGGGGAATGGTGGGTTCATTCAGGAAAGCCTTGGAAAGGTAGATCACATTGTACAATTTAAGTAAAGAGAAATTTTGAGCATTTTGTTGTGAAGAATAGTGTGCATGTAAGAAAGCCCTAAGTCCAGAGTTGAGACCTAGCCATAGCTCACAATAGGCTAATCACTGACAATAAGTGAATCACTCTGAGCCTGAGTTTCTTCATCTGGAAAAGGGTGATAATGATATTTGTCCCACCTACTTCACACAGGGTTGTTAGAAGGAAAAGTACTTCATAAACCTCAAAATTCATTATGAATGTGAACTGTCATCATTTAAAAGACACAGAGAAAATAGCTACTTCAAGCCTGGTTTGCCCTGGGTGATTCTCTGCCATTACTGAGAAAGAATAGGGACTGAATCAAATCCACTAAATTCAATGCCTCATTTTACAGATGAGGAGAAGCCCAGGCAGGATAAATTATGTACTCAAGGTCACAAAGGTATAACAAGCGACGGTTGAACCAATTCTTCTGACTCCAATTCAAGAGCTCTTTCCAAGCCATAGTTTCAGACAACTCTCAGGATAGTGCCTAAGACAGTAGTAGGCATGGAGTGAACCAACTGAGAGAGCCAGTGCCTGAAGATGAATGGGGAAAGGAATGGGTCAAGGAGGATTCTTAAGTAGAGAATAATGACGGGCTGTTTTCCAGTGAGGACAGAATGACAAGAAGTAAGCCTAAACTTCAGAGCGATTAACATTAAAATGAACAAAGGCCAGCTCAATGAGGAACACTGGAAGTGGTATGTGACAGTGGATGTTGGAATCACCATCTCTTGACAGAGCAACCAAAATCACACAGGTTGTCAGTGACAGAGCTGGGATTTAAACCCAGATACACTGACTCCAGATTCCCCACTACTCCATACTGGGCACCACAAATGCATGGTGTTGTAGATTCAGAGGTGGAAAGGACCTTAAGTCATCACAACCAAGCCCCTTATTTTTTTTGGAGTGGGCAAAGCAATTGGGGTTAAATGACTTGCTCAAGGTCACACAGCTAGTAAGTGTCAAGTCTCTGAGCCCAAATTTGAACTCAGATCCTCCTGACTCCAGGGCCACCTAGCTGCCCCTTCTTTATTTCTCAAATAAAGAAGCAATTTGCTCATGGTCACAGAGGAGAGTGAAAGCAGAAGACCTTGGGAACCTCTGATGTCCAGAAAGGGGCTCAGATGAGGAACCTCTCCAGCTTCAATTTTGCCTAGAGCTGATCCTGCTGTCTTTAAGTAGCTCAAGGTCATCTGCAGTGTGTAAAGCATAAAGCAAGATGGCACAATGGAAAGGGCCCTCCAGGTACAATTCAGATGACTCTGTGCAGTTAGGTACATCATTTAATATGTCTTGGCATCAATTCCCTCATCTACAAAATGAGAATATTTGAATATGTGACCCACAAAGTCCTTCCAGGTCTAAAATTTCTGATTCTATTATTCCATGCTTGATCATTTAATGGGGGAACTCATCCTACCCAGTCTGTCCTCACCATGTGCCACCCATCGACAAGGCTGCTAGCACCTCCAATCAAAGCACTCCCCAATTCTGTCCTTTTGGCTTTTTTCTGTCTCCAGATCCAGCAGAAGGGCCCATCCTAGGGTCCCATGCTCCTTCAGTACTATTCTAGGCATGGGAGGTAATGATAAAAATGCAACAGTCCTTACCTTCAAGGAATTTAAATTCTACTAGGAGGAGGGGGCAGGGGGAGGAATGCTATAAATACATAAATAAGGAGATTTCATCAAGGAAATCAGAGCCAGGAGAGAAGTCACATCCTCTAAAAAAGGAAGGAAATTTCAAGCAGCGGAACAGCTGCTAAGGGGAGGGACTCACCAACGGTGGCTGCCGAGCCTGGGGTAAATCGGTCGTCACAAAACCGCCTCAGAAACGACGTCTTCCCCACGCTAGAATTGCCCACAAGTACAATCTTGAAGAGTCGATCTCTGGAGTTGGAAGAGTTCTTCTTCTGCAAAGAGGTAGATAGGTCTGCCCGCAGTTTGGAAAGCCCTGTGGCCCACCCATCATCCCATCAATTCTCCCTGTGCAGATCAGGACAGAGTTATCTTTGGCCTTAGGACATTAAACACCTTATGGTGTAGGAGAGAAGGAGAAAGAGAGAAACTGTTCAGTCCTGTATCAGTCATCACAGATCATTGTTTCTATTGTAAGATGATGCTTGGTGATAAGGAAAGAGAGCTGCCCTTATCTATATTACTAGAGACAGAAAGAACAGGGAGCCCTATACCTATCTCAACAATGAAGCTGTATGCAGAACTTATTAGGGGGCAGCTAACATATAATAATGGTACGGTGTCAGGTTTAAATCCTGCCTCAGACACTTACTACTTGTGTGACCCTGGGCAAGTCACTTAACCTCTCTTTGCTTCAGTGTGCCCCTCCGTAAAATGGGGATGATAATAATAGCACTAGGGTTGTTGTGAGGATCCGATGAGATAATTTAAAGCACTTCGCCCAGTGCCTGGCACATAATAAGTACCACATAAAGGCTAGTTTTTATTAAAGTCGTTTCTATCAGCCTCAGTTTCCTCAGCTATGAAACTGGATATAAAACCCTTATACTACCTACTTCACAGAGTCGTCATGAGGAAAATGTTCTATAAATCTTAAAACATTATAGATGGGAGCCATTATGATTGCTGGAGATCTCTTCCCTTCCACTGTACCCTGTTTTAGTCTGTAGAAGAAGTTCTTAATCTGGAGTCTATGAACTTATTTCTGAAAAAAAATTTTGATAACTATATTTCAATATAAATGTGATTCTTTGTAATGTTATATGTTTTACTTTAGGCATTTAAAAACATTCTTCTGACTAGGGATTCATAGTCAGCACCAGACTGCCAAACAGGGCCATGACAAAAGACAAAAACAAACAAAAACAAAAGATTAAAATTCTTAGCTTAGGGCTTCCCCATCTTCCGGGTAGACTTCCAGGATAGGAAAGGTTAAGAACCCAACCATTAGGCGAATCACTCTAATCCCAAGTTACCCAGTCCTGGGTTCAGTAAGGATAAGGGGGTGGAATGGAACTTTTACCCTCCATTTTTCACAGGGGGAGACGGAGGCCCAGGAGAGTAAAACAGTGACTAAAGGGTCACACAAGGAATTATTGGCAGAACTGAACCAGTAGGAAAAAAAGTTGTGTTAGCTCAGGGCTTTTCTAACTAGTCTACACATGCTCTCCAGGAAGTTGCTTACTCACCCAGTCATTCTGCCTCTGAGTTCAAGCATAATACTTCCTGAATAAATGAGAAGCCTCTTTTGGAACTACTTAAAAATGGATTCAGTGGAATTAGCTCCTCTCATTAAAAAATCTGTAATGTGACAGTAAATGTATTCAAGTTGTAGAAAAAAATCATCATAGCCTTTTGGGGAGAAACCAAAACTTAGGAAAGAATTCAAGGTAAATGACAGGAATTTAAATGAAAGACAAAATATTTCCTCCACAAGGACCTTGCCCCTCAGTCCTCCCACTAACTTTCATCACACAAACATCACTCCATCCCTTTTAGTCATCACCTTTGAACAAAAAGCTCAATAACTGACAATCATTTTTCCAGGTTATTTGTTACCAAGTTAAAATCTCCACAGTCCTCAAGGGTTTGGGATCATAGGGTTTAGAGCACAGGAGAACTTGGGAGATCATTTAGCCCAATCCTTTCATTTTACAGATAAGAGGAATGAGGTTGAGAGAAGGGAAGTGACAGATCCCAGCCTCTCAGACAGCTCCTGCCCCAGGTATACATAATCCATACCTTACTCCATGCCTACAACATGTAACATTAGGAGAGACATCTATGTATCTATATATATTCGGGAGAAAATGACCCAGATCTCACGCAAATATATATATATGAGAAATTTCAGCATAGCAATAACTCTGTTGTAAACGGTAACAATACTCAAAATGCACACAGAGCATCTGGTTGGACCTTAGAAGACCTGAGTTCAAATCCTGACTCTGCCTACCTATACAGTCTTGGGCTTCTCAGGGCTCCTCTCTGAGACCCAGTTTGTGTCTCTATAAAATGAAGGAGGCTGGACTACAGTCCTGTTTAGCTCTAAATCTTTTGATCTTTGGAAAATGTTCAAAGCACTTTAGAATGGTGAGTGGAGGCTTCAGGGACCTGAAGTCTCTAATCAGGGGCATGAGTTCCTATCAAGGGACCAAAAAAAGTATTTCTCAAAGCATCTTAGTACCAGAAGGGTCCGAAGAGATGATCTCGGCCAACCACATTTTAGAGATGAGTAATTGGAACCTAAAATGACTTATTCAAGGTTACGTAGTGAGATTATGAGAGGCAGAGTCAAAATTGTACTACCTCAAGGCTTATTCTGATAAAAGTACTTTGTGAACTGAAAACACAGTGTGTATTTGGAACCATGATTTTATTGTATACACGCACAAGTAGGAGGTAAGAAAATCTATCAATCCAAATCAACAATTGTTCTGCAGATTAAAACCTCTTATTAAACAACTTACCTAAGGCCATACAATCAGTATATTTCAGAGGCAGAATTTAAGCTTTGATCTTTCTGACTACAGCTGTCACTTGCTAGTCACTGTACTACACTGCCTTTCTGAAAGCATTATAAATAATCACTTGAATGGGATATAAGGAAGCTCACTGGTGAACCCGAAGGGTACGTGTTTTATGAGGCACATGAAGATAGTGAGGGCATGGCTGCATTCAGTGGAGCTCCTGTGTTGTCCTTTGCATCCTTTGAGATGGGATGGCTGCCATGGGACACGAGCAGAAGATAAGGATGTGTTAAAACAAGCCAACATGAAATATCCCCTTACATGGATCCGGGTTTCTTTTCCTACTGGTTGTCCTCGAGGAGATGTGGGTTCCAAGGGTGGTGTTTGTCGGTTCTTTTCATCTTGCTGCTGCCCAGTGTTCTCCTCCTCCTCCGGACATCTACTCAGCTGTCCCTCGGAGTGCCTATCCAGAAACTGAGGCAGGGGATCTTCCTCAATGGAGATAATCCTCCGAAGAGGCCGGAGACCTGGCCCACTGGCCCCAGGATCCCCATCTGTGATCCCATTCAGGCCAATGGAGCTTCTCCTTCTTGGTATAGTGAACACATCTTCCTCCTCAGTTGACTGGCTATAGGGATGGGGCAGAAGAGAAGGTAGAGAAGGGGAGAGGGAGGGAAGCACACACATACAAATATATTAGTACAAGAAAATTTGGGGCTGGTCTGGCAAATGTGGGATTGGTGGGCTTAACTGATCTTCCCACACAGACTGGGGGAAAGAAAAGATGAGAATAACATTCACTGAATTATAGATTTACAGAACATAAGCTAGGGCAGAAACCACAGAGGGAACCTAACTTAATCTTTAGTCAAAGTATGTCCCTTCTGCAATAACCCTGACAGTGGGAAATTCCCTACCACATAAAAAAACTATCCATTCCATGTTTAGATAGTTCTAATTATTAGGAGGGTTTTTTTTTTCCTTCTCTCATGTTTAGTTAAAATCTGACCATAACTTCAAATTACTGATCCTAGTTGTGCTTCCTGGGGTCAAGAGAAGCAAGTCTACTCCATCTTCTAAATAATTCTGACAGTTCTAAGTGTATACTGGGTTAGTATCCTGGTGCCACTACTTATTAACTGAGTGACCTTGAGCAAGTCAGCCTCTCTGGGCCTCAGTTCCCTCATCTGTTAAATAAGTCATTAGGATGACCTACTCTTCTGTTTTTAAGCACTTTAATCATGAATAACTCCAGTAAAGCAGGTTACAAAACAAATCTACAAAAATCAACAACATTTCTATATAGCAATAACAAAATCCAGTAGGGAATAATAAAAAGGGAAGTCTGATTAAAAATAATTACAAAATGCATAAAGTATCTGGGAGTCAATTTAAACACAATCAATACCTGTAGAGATATAATTACAAAATGCTCCTTGAAGAATTAAACAAACAACTTTAACTGAAGGGATATTCAGTACTCATACATAGGCCATCCCATTATAATAAAAATGACAATATGCCAAAATTAGTTTATGAATTTAGTGCTATATCAATTAAAACACCAAGGGGATATTTTTACAGATATAGACAAGATAGTAACATTCATTTGGAGAAATGAAAGATTCATAAAATCAAGGGAAATATTTTTTAAAGTAGGAATAAAATGAGGAAATAAGTACTTCCAGACTTTAAACTATGTTACAAAAATGTAATTATTAAAAATATTTAGTACTGGTTAAAAAATAGAAAAGCAGGTCAATGGAATTGACTAGATGAGGAAGAAGCAGAAATAACTGAACTCAATAGTTCAGTGTTTGATAAACCTAAAAGATAAATTACTTAGAAAAAAATTCTTATTTGGCAAGAATCTCTAGGAAAGATGGCAAGCAACCTGGCATAAATTAGTTTTAGAACAACATCTTATACCACATACTACAACAAACTCAAAATGGATGTGACCTGAATCTTAAAAATGTCATATCATATGAAGTATACTATCCACCTCCACAGAAAGAACTGATGGTGATTGAAAACAGACTGAGGCATACTATTTTCACTTTCTTTCATTTTTTTTCTTTTATTTGAGTCTTCTTGTACAAAATGACTAAAATGGAAATATTTTACATAATTGTACACATACAACCTATATCTGATTGCTTACTGTCTCAGGGATGGAGGAAAGGGAGAGATGGAGGGAGGGAAGAATGAAGTTCAGAACTCAAAACTTTAAATAAAAATGTTTTAAAAAATTGGAAAAAATAAAGAACTAAATTTTAAAAAGATGTTATATCATAAAACAATGTGAACACAGCCAGATCAAAGACCTTACATATTTATGGGTAGGGGATGAATTATTTTTTTTTTTGTTTTTTGGGTTTGTTTGTTTTCGTTTTGTTTTTTTGGAGGGGGAAGGCAGGGCAGTTGGGGTTAAGTGACTTGCCCAAGGTCACACGGCTAGTAAGTGTTAAGTATCTGAGGCCTGATTTGAACTCAGGTCCTCCTGACTCCAGGGCCAGTGCTCTATTCACTAAGCCACTTAGCCCTGCCCTGCCCCCCCAGGGTTAACAAAGGATAAAGGCAATTACAAAAGATAAAGTAGATAATTTTGATTATATGAAATTGAAAACTTTTTTATGAATAAAATGAATGCAATGAGGATAAGAACAGAAGCTGTCAAGTGGGAAATTATCTGATAAAAGGTCTGATATCTACAATATGTAGGCAACTATCAGAAATACATAAGACACAAACTCATTTGATAAATGGCAAAGGATGAGAACAGTTCTCAAAAGAAGAATCGCAAAGTATTAACAAGCACATGAAACAATGCTCCACATCCCTGAAAATAAGTGAAATACAAATCAAAACAGCCTTGAGGTCTCATCCCCTGCTTTGCAAATTGGCAAAGATGACAAAAGATGAGACTGGTCAGTGCAGGAGATGGTGTAGAAAGGTGGGCAGGATGATGCACTATTTATTGGTGGGGTGGTGAATTGATCTAACCATTGTGGAAAGTAATTTAAAATAACATGAGAAAAGGGAAAGAAGGAAGGAAGGAAGGAAGGAAGGAAGGAAGGAAGGAAGGAAGGAAGGAAGGAAGGAAGGAAGGAAGGAAGGAAGGAAGGAAGGAAGGAAGGATGAGAGGGAGGGAGGAAGGAAGGAAGAGAGGGAGGGAGGGAGGAAGGAAGGAAGGGAGGGAGGGAGGGAGGAAGGAAGGAAGGGAGGGGAGAAGGAAGGATGGTTGAAAGGGAGGAAGGGAAGAAAGGGAAGGTAGGAAGGAAACAAGCATTTATTAAGTACCAACTATATGCCAAGCACAGGGCTAAGCACTTTCCAAATCTTATTCCATTTGATCCTCACAGCACTGTGGGAGGCAGTGTTATCCTCACTTTTCAGATGATACAAAGGCTGAGAGACTTACCCAAGATCACCTAGACTAGTGGTACCTATTAATATCATTTTAAAATGACTCCTTATCAAAAGATAAAGATAATTGAATGTATATAGTGTTTTAAAGCTTATAAAATGTTTTCTAGTTTGGGTCTCATGACCACCTTGTCAAGTACATGCTATAGGGATTATTATCCCTATTTTACAAATGAGGAAACTGAGGTTCAGGAAAAACATGAATTGGGTATTTCTGCCTCCAATGCACAGAACTCCACTTAATTGCCCCTAATACTAGTAGAAACCTTACTAATACTAGCACAAGCTTTCAGAGCATCCCTAGTGAGCAGGCTGGGGCTCTACTGTTTGGTAGCAGGACTATGAAGTAGAAGAGAAAAATAAAGGTTTCTGAATAATTAGCACTCTGAATAATCAGAAGCTTTGTTCTGTGTTGACATAATATTTGTAAAGTACTCAGCACAGTGCCCGGCATATAGCAGGTGCTATATAAATACTAGCTATTATTAACCCATCAGTCATTAAACATTTATTAATCACCTACTATGAGCCAGGCACTGTGCTAAGCACTGGGGTTACAAAAAGAGGGAGAAGATAGACCCTGCCCTCAAGGAGCTTACAAGCTAAACAAATATATACAAAGCAAACACATATATACAAAGCAAGCTATATACTAGACAAATAGGAAATAATTAACAGAGGGAGAGCCCTAGAAATAAGAAGAGTTAGGAAAGCCTGCCTATAGAAGCTGGGATTTTAGCTAGAACTTAAAAGAAACCAAAGAAGTCAAAAGTAGAGTAGAGGAAGGCACTGAAGACAGCCAGAGAAAATGCCTGGAGTGAGAAACGAGAGTGTCTGGTTCATGGAACAGCCAGGAGACCAATGTCACTGAATCACAGTGTCCAGGTGTGCAAGAAGACTGGGAAGGTAGAAAGGGGCAAGGTTATAAAGGGTACTGAAGGCCAAATATAAGATTTTGTGTTTGATCCTATAAGTAATATCAAGCCACTGGAGTTTATTGAATAGAGGGTAATATGATCAGATGTGTGCTTTAGGAAAATCATTTTAGCAGCTAAATGGAAGATGGATTGGACTTGTCTTAGGCACATCTACCAGCAGGCTGTTGTAGTAATCAAGACTTGAGCAGATAAGGGCCTGCAACAGAGTGGCGGCTGTGTCAGAAGAGAGAAGGGGACTTATTTGAGAGATGTTGCAAAAGGGAGATTGACAGGCGAGGCCTTTGCAACAGCTTAGATATGGTGCTTGAGAGACAATCAGGAATCCAGGTTGTGAGCCTGAGAGACTGGGAGGATGGAGTTGCCCTCTACAACTGGGAAGGTAGAATGAGTAGAGGATTTAGGTAGGAAAAGATCATTAGTTATTGCATTGTTTTGTGCCTGTGAGCTGGAAGTGGAGAAACCTCCTCTACCAGGGCATCCCAAAAATTATTCTGAAATTTTTAGTCTTAAGAAAGTTGCTTGGGTTACTCAGAGATTAAGTGATTTGCAATCAAGGGTCATGTATTCATTCATTATGTGTCTAAGGCAGGACTTAAGCCTAGGACTTCCTGACTCAGAGTTCTGTTCTTTTTGCACTATGACCACTCACGTTATTGGTATAGAAACAGAAGGCACTTTGGGGATGTGGTAGTAGGAAAAGCACTGGAGGCAGTGCCAAGGGATATGAGTTGTGAGTTCTGAACTACTTGTATCATATTAGGCAAGTCACTTTCTCTCTCGAGGTCACAATTTCCTCATTTGAAGAATTAAAGATAGGATTATAATTAATCAATGATTCCTATTACTCAGTGACTTATAATGTTGGATCTTTGAATTAAAAAAAATAGTTTGACAACTATTTCAATATTATTGATTCCTTTTGTAATCCTATTTTTTTTAATGAACTTAAAAAGTGTTATTCTGAGAACGGCAGCTAGGTGGTGCAGTAGATAGACGATCAGGCCTGGAGTGAGGAAGACTCCTCTCCCTGAGTTTAAATCTGGTCTCTTTTGGGTGCTAACTACACAAGCCTGGGTATATCACTTAAGCCCATTTACCTCAGTTTCCTCATCTATAAAATGAGCTGGAGAAGGAAATGTCAAACCACTGCAGTGTCTTTGTCAAGAAAGCTCCAAATGGGGTCACAAAGAATTGGACACAATTGAAATGACTGAACAGTAACATTTTGAGAATTGGTCCATAGGTTTCCTCAGACTGACAATGGGATCCATCACACACAAAAAGGTTAAGAACTCACGGACTAGATGGTTTTCAATGTTGCTGGCAGTGATGAAATCTTCTGATTCAATAATTCTGAAGAGGTGGGGTGGGGAATCCCTCTAGCCATGCAGCTCTGGGATGACCATTTGCACAAAAAAGACAAAAACAGGGCTGCACCTCTCAAAAATAAAACTATGAGAACAGATGACAAAAGGACCAAGAGTGTCTCCTGGGGATTTATGAGGAGCTCTAAGCTTAGGGCAGAGATAAAGTTGAACCCCTTGACTCCTACTCTGCCCTGGCCTGAAAATGGTAACCAACTAAGGCCATCCATGCAAAATTCAGTTTTGATTTGAGGGAGAGGTAACAGATTTCAGTTCTAGAATTGAACTTCATTATGCAGGCAGTGAATGTTCAGCTGCTTGGCACAAATCACAGTGTACCACAGGCAAGTAGGCAGGGGGGCTATTTTCTAGGCTGCCAAGTGGGTGGTTAGTTCTGAGAATGGAACATTAGTAACACCAAGATTCCATGTTATACACAGAAGTTCTGCTGGGCTCGGGGGGCAGTCTTGTGATTGAGAATGGTCCATGGGCCAAAGAGATGCTAGGTACTAACACTTAAAATCTGCATCTTATTTTTTTCTGTTCCCTTTCAGTTTATTCTCTCTGTAAGATTCCAGGTTGGGAGGGAAAGAGGGAAGGAGACAGACAGGAACACTGAGTATAACTGCTCTAGGCTAACCATGAGTCTCAGTGAGTAGAAGGAACACTAGAAGAAAAGCTAAGGCTGGCACTGGGAAGAGGGGCAGCTAGGGGGCCTACTAATAGTAATAGATAGAATGCTGGACTTGAAGACAGAAAATCCCGAGTTCAAATCCATCTACAGACACTAGCCGTGTGACTTTGGTCACAATCTCTTTCTGCCTCAGTTTCTCCATCTGCAAAACAGGGATAACAATAGCACCAACCAACCTCCTTGGGTTGTTGTAAGGATAAAATGAGATATTTGTAAAGTGCTTAAGTAAAAATATAAAGTGCAATATAAATGCTAGCTTAGTAGCAGTAGTAGTAGCAATAAATAATAATGATAAATGTAAATACAACCCAAACGGTTTGTGCCTTAGAGATTTATCATCAGCCTGAAGACATTTCTTGTTGCTCCTAGAAAGGATACCATGGGGATACCTTGCACGTAGAAAAAAAATATGGAATGAAGAAAGTGGGGGTATGTATGAAATTTAAACGTAAAATGTGGCACACTTTACTGGGAGTTAGAAAACTTGGGGTCTATTACTGACTCTGTCATGAACTAGGTGGGTAACTCTGGGCAAGTTACTTTATTTTCCTGGCCTTCAGTTTTCTCATCTGTAAAATTAGGGGGTTGGACTAAAGCAAGGGTTCTTCACTTTTTTTGTGTGGCATGAATTCTTTTGGCAGCCTGCAGAGGCCTATCTCAAATGAGATACAATTTCTAAAAAGGATTTAGAAAAGTGCTTGGCACTAAAAAGTGCCTTCTTTTCCCTCTCCTCTATGGATCCCTTTCCACAATAATTTTTTAAATGTGTAAAATAAAATGCGTAGGATTACAAAGAAAACCAATTAGATTGAAATACAGTAACGAACAAAAGTTAATGGGCTTCAGGTTAAGAGCCTGATTTGGACAAAGAAGATCTCTGAGATTCCTGTATTCTATGACTCAAGAACACCAAAGACAAAGAGGATGAGAGAGAAAAAATATGAAGGAGGGAAAGGATGTAACAGGGTGGGCAAGAAAATGAAAAAGGGATATCAGAGGTATATAATATATACACATAATATACAATATATGTATATTATGTAACATGTGATTATAAAATACACAGCAATTACAATTAATTATAAAAATAAATATATTATACTTGATACAATTATTTATATATTATATTTATAATATAAATTATAAATATATAATTATAAGATCAAATAATGTATAATGTATTTAAGGAAAAGAAGAAATAAGACCCCCTCCTGCCCCAGACACACACACACACACACACACACACATACAGCACATATACACACACACAAACACACTCAATCCTTTTTCTCCCACACCTGACATATAATATACATTACTACTAAAGATAACACCATCTACAACTTAGGGGGAAAAAATCAATGAGTAATCATATAGCTGATTCACAATAGTTTTAGTTAGACTATGCCTTAGATTGCAAGTGTCAGCACTCAGGAGATGAAGCCTATGCTTTGGAGAAATGAGTCCTGGCCTAAAAATGAAGGGATGTTGGTTTAATTATCAGTTACATGAACTTTAGTAAATGGCCTCATTTCCCTGGGCTTCAATTTCCTCATCAAACAAAGTGTTCGTTTTCCTCATCAAACAAAGACTAGATAATTGCTTAGATATCTACATTTTCTTAAAAACTTTGAAACTAAGATATAATTTGGTTGTAAAGCTATAAAAAAAAGCATATGGAAAATTCAAACATTTTCATTTGCTTATGGGCACTAATGGCTTTAGGAATAGGGTTAAGGAAATGGACCTATGTAATCTCTTTACCATAGACAAGTCTTCCTTGAGGAAACTTCTCCCTTGGAGTCAGACTGGCATCTTCTCTAGAATCTAAGAATTTTGGAAACCTGCCTGGACCACTGAAAGTGACTTGCCCATGATCACAAAGTTAATGTGTAAACACTATTAGTGAAGACAAAGCATCTTATTCAAAACAAACCTTTGAGTGAAGTGATTATTTTTCTACTATATTAATAATCAATTATTAAAATGGGGTTCAGGTCTTTCTTTTCCAATTTCTTCATTCAGGGACCAGCCATTCTAGGCCAGCCATCAGTCTCTGAAGGACATTATTGATTGATGAGATTGCACATATCCTCTTAGGAACATGTTCCTCCATCTTGGGCTCCTTCCTCTTGACTAGAAGACCTTACTTCTGTTTAGAATATAAACAGAATCTAATCTAGGAGAATTCCAGCTCCAAAGCACTGAGCTATGTTCCCCCCACCCTCTGGAGTTTAGGGTCACACAGCTCAAGAAAGAGAAAGACCACCAAAGTGGTTTGGGTGGAGATGGATTCCTTTGTCCAAACTGCTGGAGGCAGCTAGGTCTCAGGATTAATCCACTTTCTCAGCAGTTTGAGTGAAAGATTTTTATCCCCCCTCCTCATTGATATGCCCACCACCTCATTAATTATTCACCAATCAGAGTTGATTTCTCCTGTCAGGGGCATTCCCTGTCCAAAAAAAAGAAAACCTCTCAATTGGAGTGTTTGGTTATGGAGAAAAAACAATGGCCTTCCATTTATTATCAGCTAGCCTAATTAATAAATTGATTACTAATTACCCAGAAACTCTGTCTCTTGGGTTTTTATTCATCTCAGTTTGGTAACAACCATGAAGGGACCAGAGCTCTGCACCCCAGATTCTTAATCAGAAAACTCTCCTATCTTTCTGAGCCCCAGTGGAAAATTTGTCCACAAGCAGGAACTTTCTGTTAGAACTCTGATTTGAGTCTTCCTATTACTAGTGGGTAGATCTTTTCTGGGGAAGTTTATATGATTTATATCTGTTTTAAGTGTTGTTTTTCTAATATTCACTCTCAAAGGCAGCAAGGCTACCTCATGACCAAATACATTCTGTTGAAAGAGGTTTCCTCACATGTGCTATGGGGATAAATTGAGAGATAATTTGTGCACATACAATTATTGGGGTATCACCTGGGAAACTCGGTATTTTGGGGGTGTCCATCCACATGCCCCAATCTGTGTTAAAATAAACTGCATACCCTGAAAATTTCTTACAGGATTAGGGTTTCAAAAAGGAAACTGAGGCATTGCTGTGAGAATATAATTATCTAAAGTTATTGGCTGTCAGGTTTTTGGGAATACATATTAAAGGCTTTCCTTAAAGTAGAGGAAGTACTTTAGGTATTTTTATTCTGAGTGAAAAAGAAATTGCATTAAGCAGGAGAAGTAATTTTTATCTGAACTTTAATTCCTGTGTTCTGAGTTTGTATTTTGTGGTTTTTTGGCCCTGGGTGTTTATAGTCTGATTTGTAATATCAGATTCAATTATGGAGAGCTGAGGGAAGAGCTAGCCCAATAAAACTTTGCCTGAAGGCCTTCCTTTTGTTGTGTTACCTATGTTTAAAGTTTAAAGGGTAAAAGTAAAGAGAAAAATTTTTTTTAAATCACTCTTTTGATTGTGGCCAAAATCAAGAGGCAGGCAGAGAAGGGAAATGCTTCCCCCGATTTATAAAAGTTTATAGATTTGAAAGTACAATCAGAGAATGTTTTTTTTTTTTTGGGGGGGGGGGTGGTAGGAGGTAGGGTGACAACAGCAGCCACCTGCCTTCAGCTCTAAACTGCTAAGAGACAAGATCTCCCATAGAATCTATCTCAGTTCAGCATGGCTCTGAACCCAGCTATATAATTAAATAAAATTGAATTAAACCCCAACAAGGGCTGATGAAGGAAAAATTCTCACTTTATTATGTGTCTTGTACCTTTAATTTTAGAGAGCAGATCACCATCTCCATTGAGATTAATGGATAGTAACTTAAGCCACTAGGCCCATGGGAGTGGGTGGTGTCTTGAAACCTTAAGAAAGGATGCCCTAGTGATTTTTAAAATATACATAATAGGAGCCATCCGTAGCAAAAAGAGTGTGCCTAAAGAAATTCCCTTAGAAAAATTCATCATAGCATGGGATAAGGGAGAATTCCCCATTGAGCCAGGAATTTAAAAAAAAAAAAGCACCATGAACACAACTATAAAACACTTTTCCCATGAACACAGATCTAAACAATTGCAAAAATATTAATTGTTCATGGGTAAGCCGAGCCAATATAATAAAAATGACAATTCTATCTAAATAAATCCATTCTGTGCCATATCAATCAAACTACCAAAAATTATTTTATACAGCTAGAAAAAAATAATAAAATTCTTCCGGAAGAACAAAAGTTCAAGAATATCAAGGGAATCAATGAAAAAAAAATGT
Organism: Petaurus breviceps papuanus; assembly: GCF_028583685.1. Lineage (NCBI taxonomy): Eukaryota > Metazoa > Chordata > Mammalia > Diprotodontia > Petauridae > Petaurus > Petaurus breviceps. The sequence goes on from NW_027186350.1 coordinate 1,012,023, forward strand.
GAAAGAAGGTGGTCTAACTGTACCAGATCTCAAACTAAAAGCAATAATTGCCAAAACAATATGGCACTAGTTAAGAAATAGAGTGGTAGATCAGTGGAATAGATACAAATTACATGTGACCATAGTAATCTAGTATATCATAAACCCAAAGATTCAAGCTTTTGGAACAAAACCTCATTATTTGACAAAATTTCTGGGAAAACTGGAAAATGTTATTATGGAAACTTGGTATAGATCAACATCTCATACTGTATACTAAAATAAGGTAAAAATGGATACTTGATTTACACATAAAAGGTGATACCATAAGCAAATTAAAAGAGCATGGAATAGTTTATCTGTCAAATTTATGGATAAGGAAAGAATTTAGAACCAAAGAAAATACAGATAGTATTACAAAATGTAAAATAGATATTTTTAATTATACAATATTTAAAAGGTTTAACACAAACAAAACCAAAATAACTAAAATTGTAAGGAAAGCAAAAAAGCTGAGGAAATATTTGCAATAAATATCTCTGATAAATACCTCATTTCTCAAGTATATAGAGCACTCAATCAAATTTATAAAAATACAAGTCATTCCCCAATTGATAGTCAAAGAATATGAATAGGCAGTTTTCAGACAAAGAAATCAAAGCTATCTATAATTATATGGAAAAATGTTCTAAATTACTATTGACCAGAGGAATGCAAATTAAAACAACTCTAAGGTACCATCTCACACTTATCAGAGTGGCTAATATGACAAAAGAAAATGTTAGATGTTGAAGGGTATGTGAGAAAACTGGGACACTAATGAACTGTTGGTGGAGTTGTGAACTGATCCAACCATTTGGAGAACAATTTGGAACTATGTCTGAAAGACATTCAAACTGTGCATAGCCTTTGATCTAGCAATACCATTGCAAGGTCTATATCCCAAAGATATCCAAAAAAAGGGAAAAGGACCTATTTGTACAAAAATATTCATAGTAGCCCTTTTTGTGGTGGCTAAGAATTAACTGGGGAATGGCTAAACAAGGTATGGTATATGATTATAATGGAATATTATTGTGCTAAAAGAAATGGCAAGCAGCATGATTTCAGAAAAACCTGGACAATAACTAGAGTAAATAGTGAAATAAATAGTAGAGTGAAAATATGTTTTTTGTTGAAAATATTGTTTAAATAAGTGAATAATAAAATTAGATGGTTATATGCACGAAATGTGAAAATTGGGTTCAGAATTTTCTAAATGTAAAGGCATAAAGTTTGATCTAGTTCTTACTACCTGACCTGGTTATTAGCAAAGTCAAATTAAGATTCTATTAAGATTCATTTTTTTTTAAAGCAATTGGGGTTAAGTAACTTGCTCAAGGTTACATGGCCAGTTATTTCTGGGTGTGGTGCTAAGTATCTGAGCCCCGACTCAATCCCATGTCTCCCCACTCTGGGGCCGGCGCTCTTACTCACTGTGCCACCTGGCCACCCCAAGATTCATTTTAATAAATGATTTTGACAGAGAAGGAAATCCATAAGAAATTGTTCTTAAGACCCATTCATTCCAGAACACCTAAGAGGAGAAATCACTAGGGGACCAGGGAACTGCATCAGGAGATGTTTTCAGAAACCTGATAGCTGGATGAGATGAGATGTCGGAGCCATAAGATATGATGGACCAATGAAATGGACAATTTTACTTTTTTACTATTTACTTCTTCCCTATCTGCCTTTTTTTCCTGTAAGGTCAGCTTGCCAAAGAGGACTATTCCCAATGGCATATGTCAATGTATCAATCTCTCTCCTTCCTCTCACATTGTTTCTCATCATAAGCCCTATAGTTAAAAACCCTTGATGAAGCATTTGTCACATCAATTAGTGTTTCACTGAGGAAACTGTGTCTCTCAAAAGAATCAAAGGGGCATTGAGAGAAGTGATTATTTTTCTATTATATTAATGACCAATTATTAGATTGGGTTCCAGGTTTTTTCTTTTCCTATTTCCTCATTCAGGGACCAGCCTGTAAATCAATCTCTGAAAGATATTGCTGACAGATAAGACTGGCCAAATCCTCTGAGAAGATACTCCTCTATCTTGGGCCAGACCCCACCCAACTAGACCTTACTTCTGTTTAAAGTGTAAACAAAATCTAATCTAGGTGAATTTGATCTCCAAAGCTTTGAGCTATGCTTCCTCAACTCCTCAGTTCAAGAATCACCCAGTTCAAGAAGGAAAAAACCAACCAGAGTCAGCAGGGTAGAGATGGAGTCCTCTGTCCAGATTGCAGAAGGTGGCTGAGTCTCATGATCAAGTCACTTTCTCAACATGGGGAGCTGAAAACTTATAGCCTATCTCCTATTAATATGCCTAACCCCCTCATTAATTGTTCACCAGTCTGGGTTGATTTCTTCTGACAGAGGCATTCCCTATCAAAAAATATTTAAGGTATTCAGTGTCTCTATTAGGGTTTGGTTTTTTTTTTTGGTTTTTGCTTATGGAGAGAAATCACTGACCATCAATTTATTGATTATCAGTTAGCCTAATTAATAAATTGGTTATTAATTACACAGAAACTTTGTCTCTCAGGCTTTTCATTCATCTCACCTTCAAAACAATTCTGATGATTCTATTGTTGACATTCTAACTAATGAATTTATAATTGCTCCTTCTTGCTTCTAAACATTAACTGCTGTTTATCTTTCATTCAGACAGTCTCGCACTGGAGGAACAGTAGGTATGAAGGAAATAATCATGATGATGATGATGATGATGATGATAATGGCTAGCATTTATATAGAACTTTAAGAGTGCAAAGCACTTCTGAAATATCTCATTTGATTCTCACAATAACCCTGTAAGCTAGGTGCTGTCATTATCTCCATTTTTACAGATAAGGAAAATGAAGCAGACAGATATTAAGTGACTTGCTCAGGGTCACACAACTGGTAAGCATCTGAGGCCTGATTTGAACTCAGATCTTCTTGATTCCATGTCTAAGATTATAGTCACTGTGTCCTCTAGCTATGCCACCTCACTGGGGAAATACATTTCCATTCATTGGTGTCTAAACATTTTTTAAGTATCCAATGGAAATCTCAAAAGGCAATGTGATATAACCTGAGAGAGAGGATGATCCAGGTTGAAGTCCCACCTCATTTACTGATTGTGTGACCCTGGGTTGAATAACTCTGCTTCTTAACTGTTCTATATTAATAAAGCTAGTTTCCTCATTGGTAGCTCCATGTGTGGATGAAATCAAAGGTGTGGACCAATTTTTTTTCTTTAAATAGCACCTTCCACTAAGCAATTAGGTCCTGATCAGTGAGAATAATGAATCCATGAATGTTATTATTCTCATTTGAACTCTGTATTTCCATTGAGCTGGAGTCAATTACCATTGTTTTACATAATCATAACCTCAAATAATGGTAATATGAATACATGTGATTACTTTTCACTATTCACACTAATTAGAAATTGCTGTAATCTCCTGGTATCTCATCTTGGTGCAGTGTTGACCCTGGGTTCTTGAAGGCTATGCCAACTGCACACAAGTTCTATTAAGTCCTATGAAAGATGTTTCAAAGGCTCTGAGTGTGGATATGATGATGGGCTATGTGCCTCTTCATTTGGAGACCAACCTTGTTAAGTTTTGAGAGGGTTGTCATCAGAAAGTTGGTCACCAAGTGATAACTTTATCTTTTTTCTTTTCATAGCAATTCATGAAGGCTATCTTTTAAGGCATAGAGGGGTTATGTTCTTCTGCACAATACCCATCACCAGTAACAGAGGCAAACTTGCAACATGGTAAACTTGTCCATACTGAAGCTCAGATATGTGCACATGTATGAAAGGAACATGTAATGGCTCAATACTTATCAATGGGAACCTGTCAGTTTTTCTTCAGTCAATTAACACTCACTGAAAATAGAGTCAAAGATGTTTGGTCCAAAGTTCTAATTTATGGGCTGGATGAGTGAGGACCCTATTGCATCATTTCTACTTTACACAGTTGTGCTTTTATAGAATAATATTCATAGCATGTGGTGGCCAGAAAGGACCACAGAGTAAGTATTTTTAAGTTTGTATATGTGTGTAAAATGCTTTTTAAATCTTAAAGCACTATATAAATGTCATTATGATTATCATTGTATTGTATTTTTTTTTCTCATCTAAGTTTATGAACTCCCTGAAATTTATCCAAGGATCTGGGTCTGTGGATCCCAGGTTAAGAACTTCTACCTTCGAAAATATTTAATTTAAAACTTTTAATAATAATGATAATTTTGAGTAATTAAGTACATCTAACTGGGAGAACAAAAGTCTAAGGGGTGGGGAGTGAAGTGAGGACCCAAGAACAGTTCAAGTGTTAGAAAGGCTGTCTCAAGGAAGAGAAATTAAGCTTTCTTACTTAGTCCCTAGGAGCAATGGGTGGAAGGCACAGAGATAGATTTCATTTAGACAAAAGGAAAAATTTCCTAACAATTAGAGGCGGCCCAAAGTGGAGATATCCAGTTTCTCTTCACTGGAGGTCTCCAAGTGCTTGTTGGGCTAGTTACAGAGAAGATTACAGTTTAGGCACAGGTTAGACTCAATGGCTTCTGAGGCGCCTTCCAACCAATAAAATCTGAAATGTTGAGCCTTGTATACAGCCTTGCTCAAATTAGGCACTTAGGAAATGTTTATTAAGGGGCATCATAAACCCCTCTCCTTTTCTTGCCTTTTTTTTTTTTTTTTTGCTTTTTGGAGGGGGGAAGGTAGGGCAATTGGGATTAAGTGACTTGCCCAAGGTCACACTGCTAGTTTTGTGTTAAGTGAACATCTGAGGCTGGATTTGAACTCAGGTCCTCCTGAGTTCAGGGCCAGTTCTCTATTCACTGAGCCACCTAGCCGCCCCTAACCCCTCTCCTTTTCCAAGTGATAAAACTGAGGCCCTGAGAGATGAGGTAATTTGTCCTACATCGTACAACCAGTTAGTGGCAGAGCGGAAACTAGAATCCAATGTTCTGGATTCTAGGATTCTGCTCCATTAGATTGGCTCCGCACTGGATGATTCCTCATAATTTAGAACACTCAAGCTAAATTGTTTCCTTCTGTCTCTCTGTATTTCACTTTGCTCTTCTATGTGACTGAGAAAAAAGCTTTGGCAAAAAAAAAAAAAAGTCATTGGTTAGCTTCCTTTGTGGATAAGCAATGAGCCAACCCTTCAGGGAATCAAGTTCAGTCACACTGTATGCCAGTAGCAGCAAAATAGGTTACCTTTGAGTTAATTAAAGATGACTCACTGGAATTATCTGTCATGCCCTTGCCCTGCTCTCACTTTCAAGAAGTTCAGAATTGGAGATTCCATTCAGTTATTTAATGAACCTCCTCCTTTCCTTTGCCCTCCCTTTAATGATTGAACACAGTCTTTTGTCTGACATATGATAGAGCTTCAGTCAAGTGCAATTTCTAATCTGCTTTATTTCTCCTACTTCTTACTTTCTTGTAAAAAGTTAGGGTTCATATGGGTTCATTTAGATTGAAAACCTTACAGTTTGAATCCAATTCTTACATTTTACAGATGAACAAACTGTAGCTCAGAGAAATGAAGGCATTAACCCAAGGCCAGATAGCTAGTAAATAACAGAGACAGGTTTCAAATCAAGGTCTTTTGACTCCAGATCTGAATCATTTTCCATTCCACTGGGCTAGAGTTTGGTTTCACGTTCTGTCTAAGACTGGCGGTCCTGAGCAAGTAAGTAATTTAAGGCTTATCTGTAAAAGGGAGATGATATCTGGCCTGCTTACATTGCACAGGGTTATTATGTTATTGTTATTACTGTTAAGACACAGAGTCCAAGGCTAGAAGACTCCTCAGAGATCAGAGGATCCCACTCCTTTATTCTACTGACCAGGAAATCGAGGGTCTGAGAGATTAAGTGATTTTCTCAAGGATATATAGGTGAGAAAGTAAGCAGAATAAGACTTTGAACTTCAGTCCTCTGATGCTGATTCCATTCTCTTTCAGGTCTATCAACCACACTGTGTTTTGGATAGAGCACTAGCCTTGGACTCAGGAAGAGTTGAGTTTAAATATAGCCTCAGACACTTACTGGCTGTGCAATACTGAGTAATAATAACAACAGCTGACATTTCTATAGTGCTTACTTTACAATAATCATCTCATTTAATCGTTACAACCCTGGGAGGTAGGTTAAGTGACTTAATCTGTCTGCCTCAGTTCCTTCATCTGTTAAATGGAGATAATTATGGCACATACTTCTCAGGGTTGTTGTGAGGGTAAAATTATAAAGTATTTTGCATATCTTATCGTACCATATAAGTGCTGGTCATGATGATGATGATGATGATATTGATATAATGATGATGATAAACTGTTGTTGTTCTTACTTTGGGGGACAGAGTGAGGCTGATGACTTTGTACAGCTCTGCCTCACTTAATTCCAGTTCAGGAGCAAGTCAAGATGTCATTCTTGTGATGTCATTGGTCTTCTTCGAGAGCCAAGTATGAATAATATCAATATTATAAACTAAAATATTACAAAAAGGTATGCTACTACGTTGGTCTAAACACAGGCTCCCTCAAACTGAAGCAGCATTTCAAATAAGATCTTGATGAAAGTTTTTTTTAAAGTTCTGGAAAATAACAGTGATGATAGGTTGCAGTCAGGTTTTATGCAAGACAGATTTTCTGGAAGGGAAGGCGAACTTCAGGTCAAGAAAATACTATTATTATTCTCTTAGATCTCTTTCCTCCTCCTTCCCCTAGCTTCTCTACCCTGTTTTCTGCCTCCTCTTTCTTTTCTTGTCCCTAATTCTTCTTTCTTTCTCCATTCCCCACATCTTTTCCCATTAGATACTTGGTTTTGATACTTGCATCATCATTATATCCTTCCCTCACAATCCTGTCTCCAGGATAAACTCATCATCATGGAGATTGAGTCAGCTTTGGTGATCACACTTCATGGATAACTCAGTTGCTTCTACCTCTCATTGAAGGGCTGAAAGGCAGAGAAAAACTCCTCCCACAGCCCGCCTTTATAGATGGTTCACAATCCCAGCAATCTCTTCATTTGCCACCAGTTGCTCTGTTTGGTTTTGACTCCATCACCATCATCATACCCCTGTTCTGGGTACTCTCTGCCTTTTCTTTCCCCATTAGATTATAAGCTCCTTTGACCAACTTTGATAGACTCGACTCTTAGCAATGCAGGGTTATAAGACAACTCCAAAAGACTCATGATGGAGAGAGATGTCTACATTCAGAGAAAGAAGTAGAAAGAACAGAGTTTGAATGCAGATTGAAGCAAACTACCTGCTCTCTTTCTTTTTCTGTTTGGTTTTGTTTCCTCTTTCCCACTGTTTATTCCATCCACTATAATCCTTCTTTATAACCTGACTAATGTCTAATGTGAAAGTATCTGCAGATACTATACTTGATTGCATGCTGCCATGGCAGGGGGAGGGGGGCGGGGAAGAGGGAGAAGAGGGAAGGGGAGAAAATTTGAAACTCAAGGGATTGTGGAACTGAATCTTGTAAACTAAAAGTAAACAAAGAAATTAATAAAGACAAAAAAAAATTTAATTAAAAAAGTGCAAAAAAAAAAAGATTATAAGCTCCTTGAGGCCAGGGACTATCTTTCTTTTTATTTGTATCCCCAGTGCTCAGCACAGTGTCTAGCACATCACAGATATTCTATAGATCTTTATCATATTGTATTGCATCATATTCCCCTATGTAGTTGCCTCATTGTCTATCTTCTTCTCCAACATGAAAGACAGAGTATGACTATTAAAAAGCATGGCTAGATTCTTGCTCAGGATTCAAGGAAGTCTTCAAGGAACAACAGGAGGAAGTAGCAGCCAAAATCCTATGCAACAGCATCATGGATACCTACTTATTCACTGGGTTGGATAGGTGATCAGTTGTCTCTGCTAGCCACCTTTCTACCCTGAATGTCAGTCATGTAATTCTGAGTGGGCAACAGCATTGACGATCAGAGGAAAGGAATAATTACAGGTGGTAAACAGTGCCATACCACTAGAGAACTAGTCTATTATAATGATAATGACAATGGTATCCTGGCTTACATTTAAAATGTAACACATATAATATTTTAAGATATTATATCTTAACCACAGTTCACATTTACAATTACAAAATCACTTTATATGTGTTATCTTAATTGATCCTCATCATCAACTTTGTGATCTATGTGGGGCAGGCATTATTATTCCCATTTTATATCTGACAAAACTAAGGCCCAGAAAAGCTAATTCAATTCAATTTGAACAAATATTTTAAATGTTCAAAACACGTTCCAAATTCTGGGAATAAATACAAAGACAAAAATGACATAATACTTGCTTTCAAGGAGCTTATATACTAGTAGGCTTTGAAGTGTAAGATATACTGATTTATAAGGTTGGAAGAATAGTAGGATCATTTACTTATAAATAGAAGACATCTTTTAGGGGTCATTTAGTTCCCTCCATTTGTACATGAGTTCCAGAGAGTTTAAATGGGTCACCCAAATTCGTAGAGCTAGTAAATTGCAAAGTCAGGCTATGAACTCTTGTCTTCTGACCTAAAATCCAGTATTCTTTCCACTATACAACACTAGGCATTTAGTTCAGTTCCATCATTTTCCAGATGAAAAACAATGAAGACCATTGAATTTATGTGACTGGGACCAGGATTCCTCCATTTTCATACATCGTGCTTACCGTCTAGGGATACCTTTTCCATCCACATATTTTCCTATGATAGAGCCAGATCTTTGCTTCCAGCTTGCTTTTGATGTGGTTGCTGCTTTATCTTTCTGTGGAAACAAAGAAAGATCTTGAGGTCAGAGCCTTTGAGTTTGTCTCAAACTCCTGAAAGCATTTCCTCTATTTCAGATCTGGCCCTATGGCCTACTATGAAGTAGACTGTACTTGTCCTAACAGCCCTCTTTTCTATTTTTCTTTCCCGTTTTAATATATTCTTCAATACTAGACCTCCTGTCCTCATGCCAGTTCTTCATTCCTGTCACCCTATCACATAAATTCATTTATAATATGGACAGTTAGAAAGTATTAGCATTTTAAGGAGGGTAGGAGAGAACATGATCCTTAACCCAAAGGAATGATTTTCCTGGCTTGGGACTTAGGAGACCATGATTGGTGAGACAACAGTCATTTCTGCCAAAATAGCTCACCATTAGAATTGTTTATAGAAACTGACAAAAAGAGAGACAGAAGACTAAAGATCTTCATTCCAGTAAGAAAAGACAGCAAGGAGAATTTATAGTGACCTATACTGATGTCAGGATTCTTGTCATTTTACCATAGTCAAGTAGCTTTTTTTCAAAGTGTAGGATGGTCTCCCTACTAAAAGAGAATGTAAAGGTACTCAAGGAATGCCTTTTTGCTCTTCATGCTGTCATGCCTAATGAAGTGTTCCTTTTATAAAAAGGAAAGAAAGGCCTAGAGATTTAAAAAGAAGAAAAAGTATTGGAAGAGAATAATCTGTATCAAAAGGTTAGGAGATGGGGAAGAAAAGGAGAAAAAGGGAAGGCTTCCTAAAATAAGAATTATGCACAAGAAGTAAAATAATAGCAACTCCAAAGACTAAGACACTAAGAGTCTCAATGAAGTAACAATGTGATGGATTAGCAGCTGAAAAGCTAATCCCTAACCTTGTGTGCTCAGTCAGCATCACCTCCCACACCAACCCAACATTCTGGTAGGGCAACATAAATTAAACCACCATTTTGTGGCAGAAAGCAGCAGACCTCAACACTGCCTTCCACTCCACTATGAGGAGGTGGGGATATAGGAAGATGGAGGTGTGCTGTACCTAGGACTGCAGCAAGCTGTTCTTTAGCAGGACTCAGCCATAGAACTAGAGGGACCAGGATAATAACACCAATGTGTATGTGTGTGTTTGTGTGTGGCTGCTCCAGGGTTGAAGGAAAGGTGATTGGTGTCTAATGGGGACCAATTCTCTGCACCCCCAGAAATCACTGGGCAAAGGGACAGAGTTCCAATGAAAAGTATATTCCGCAACATAGGAAGAAGCTGAGACAGCTTTGAGGCCCAACCCTTAGGAATCTGCCTCAAAGGGGAAGGAGTCAGAAAGTAAGCAATAGGAGAATAAAAGGGGAAAAAATGACTGAACTTACCTAAGCTTTTAGGAGGAAGACAACAACACAAGAAGATCAATGAACAGGGAAGACATTAGTAGCAGAAGGGAAGATGACCTCCAGATCATCCAAATGAGTAAAAACACCTTTAAATAAATATTTCATGACAAAGGAAAATGAATTCTGTACATTTCCAAGAGGATATGGATCACCAGCAGGATATTCCCAAATGGTTCAAGAGAGAATAAGAATCATGAAAATAAAATTTTCAACCTGTATAGCAGAAACAACTGACAAAATAGAAAATTTTGAATCCATTGTGACAATTTTCTTCAAAGATACAAAGACATAACAATTAGGAATACAAGTATACATAAGATAAAGTCAATTTGGAGTAAGAGAAGTAAAAAGCAAAAATGTTAAAAGAACACAGGTTCTATTTATAAGTAAAACATTGATCTTGAAGACAGGATACACAGAAATATTTAAGAGACACACATCTTCTTGAAAAACATAAGTCAAAAGACCTGAACATTGTAATGTGGGAAATGATGCAAGAAAGCTGACCAGAACTTCTGATTTTCTTTAGGAATTAGTTGCTGGGATGGACAAAATGGATCATTGAGGAGGAAGTGGCCACTCTATCTTATAATTTGGTATAGAAAAGGAAAAGAAAGACAAGAATAGCTTGACATGCACCCTAGGTTTTTGGAAAACAAATTTAAAAGAATTCAGCAAAAAGTGAGGAGGATACTATCAACAAAATTAGATAAGGGAAATCAACTTAGGAAAGATCAGAAACTCTGAAGAAGGAAATTCTTAAGAAAATGAGAAACTATTCATAACTTAGATTTTTAAAAAGATATCTATGGAGAGGCAGTAGGGGCATGTCAGGAAGAATGAATGAAAAACCTTGGTATGTACTACAAGAATAGTATCAGGAAGTCTAAAGCCCAGAATTGAATTATAGTTTTTTTAAAGTTATGTTGTTTTTTTTTTTAAAGGAAGAATCAAAGAAGGGAAAGAACTCCTACTCAAGTACAGGGGAAAATAGTAATGGAACTTTTGAAAGAAGCAAGAATTAATTATAATTGTGCTTCTATTTTCTCTTTGGAAATAAAATTTTGCACTGGAAAGACCAGAACAAAAATGGCTAATGGCTAAGCTAAATCCAAGATAAATAAAGAGATAGCCCTTAAGGGGTTCAAGTCACGAAACCCAGACAAACTACCTTAAAGGATACTGAAAGAAATGCTGGATTTAACTGTTGAGTTACTGTCAATGACCTTTGAAAAATCATGAAGAAATGGAAGATGTCAACAGAACTGAAAGGGGTAGGAAGACAGTAGTCTACAACTATAAGCTTTTTAACTTGACTGATTTGTGGTAAAATTTACAATATATTACCAAAGGGATGTTAAGTGAATACCTAGAGAAGGATCACAAAGAGACACAGATTTGTTCCCTAAAATCCCCTCAAAAATTCCCATGCTGCTGTGGTAGTACCTACCACTATGCCGGTTCCTGTCCTCATCTACCATTTTGTGGCATAAAAGGTACAGAAACCAATTCTGCCTTCTATTCCATCATATGCAGGAGATGGAGATACAGGAAAGTGGGAGCATGTTCAGCTGGGGGGCTAGAGAAAGGTAGACAGCAGGGTTCAATAACAGACCTAAAAAATTATTTAGGGGAGCTCTCCTGACTCCCAGACCTATGTACGTAGCTGATATCATCAGCTACTTACTGGTCATTTCCAACTGGAGGTCCCATAGACATCTCCAACTCAGTATTTTCAAGGCAGAAATCATTATCTTTCTACTTGAATCCTCCCCTCTTTTTAACTTCACTTAGTTTAATTGAGGGTACCACCATCCTGCCAGTCACCCAGGTTCACATCTTTGACGTTTCCTTCCCTGATATTTCCCATACCCAATCAGTTACTAACACCTGTTGCATCTATATCCATATCTCCATTTCAGGCCACATACTCCTTCCCCTCCTTCAAGTTCTTTTTATTTCTCACCTGAATTATTTAGTTTTTCCTTTTTTTTGGAAGGAGGAGGGCAGCAATTGGGGTTAAGTGACTTGCCCAAGGTCACATGACTAGGAAGTGTTAAGTGTCTGAGGCCAGATCTGAACTCAGGTCCTCCTGACTCCAGGGCTGGTGCTCTATTCACTGTGCCACCTAGCCACCCCTTCTTACCTGAATTATTGCAATAGCCTTTTAAATTATCTCCCTGCCCACTCCCCCCGCCCCATACCCTCCAGCCCCTCATCCACATGACTGTCCAGTTTATATCCCTCAAGCCCAGGTCATAGTTCTCCCCTTCTCAAGAAACTTCTGTGCCTCCCTAAAGTTTCTAGGATGGATTTATAAGCTCTTCTGTTTGATACATAAATATCTTTGCCATCTGAATCTAGCCTAACCCTCTAGAATTTTTGCCTATTACTTTCCCTTTGTGCACTCAGTTTTCCAACCATAATGTGTTACTGTAGCAAGTGGAGACAGCTGGTGATGCCTTCCATAGAAATGCTGGGCCTAGAGTCAGGAAGACTTGAGTTCGAATGTGACCTAAATATTTACTAGCTGATGTGACCCTAATTTGAGAATGCTGATAGCGCCTACCTTGCAGAGCTGTCATGAGGGCCAAATGAGATCCTATGTAAAAAGCACATAGCATAGTGCCCGGCCCATAGCAGGTGCTTAACCAATGCTCTTCCCCATATCTGACAAGCCGTCTCCTTCCTGTGTGATTTTCCACAGGTTTCACCATCCTCCAACATTGTGTTCATGGCTCTAATGCTCTCCTTCCTCAGTCCACTCAGAATTCTCAATTCAGCTTAAAAGTCCTGCCCAATCTAGTAGCCTTTTCCCTGAAATTTGTTACTGCTGTTTAGTCATTTCAATTGTGTCCAATTCTTTGTTGACCCCATTTGGGGTTTTCTTGGCAAAGATCCTGGAGTGATTTGCCATTTTCTTCTCCAGCTCATTTTACAGATGAGGATACTGAGACAAATGGATTTCAGTGACTTGCCCAGAGTCACACAGCTGGTGATTGAACTCATGAAAATTAGTCTCCCTGTTAGAATGTCAGACCCAGAATTCTATGTACTGTGCCACCTAGCTGCCCATTACTGTGTATTTAATTTGTATGTATTTATGTGTGTACATATATGTATATACACACATATACATACAGACATATGCATACATATGTGTATATACACACATATATGTATAGATGTATATATACACTTATCTATACACATTGGAAAGCTCCTTAAGGATAATGATTATTTCATTTTTATTTTTGCATCTCTAGTCAGTACCTGGCATATCATGGACATTTAAAAATTTCTTGAATGAATGCACTAGGAATTTTTAGCTTGGAATAGGAAAATAAAAGGCTGAGGAGGGAAATGAGAGATGTCTTCAAGTCTGTGAAGGCTCTCCCATAGAAGAGACACTAGATTTGTTCTGCTTAGCCCCAGAGGGCAGACAGCATGGACAGAAGATTCAGAGATACATGTTTAGACAACAACTTCCTAATGGGTGGAGCTATCCCAGCTCCTTCAGAGTCTGGGGGTTCCTTCTTACTAGATGTCTTTAAAAGACCGAGTCACCATTTGTTGGAGATGTTGTTCGGAGGGGTTGTTGGTGAGGCATGGTTGGGAGTAGATGGTCTCTTAACTTCTTTCTATCCCACAGATTCTGTGTTTCTTGTTCTAGTCTCATTTTTCAGTGTCACTGGGACCTCGGGCAATTTCCTTGACCCATCTGAACTTGTTTCTTCATCTAAAAAGGGGTGGGAGGTCAGGGAAGGTGATAGTGCTAGATGAACCAACTTCACTCAGAAATCAGATGATTTCCTTAGCAAAGACTTTGCAAAGTCCATTCTTGGTGAAGCAAAGAGTGGCTACATGACCTCTGAGGTGCCTGAGATTGGGTAGCCTTCTCATTGTGTCAACTGTTAATAGTAAGACTTTAGGTGTGAGACTGGAAAGGTATTTTTGGTCAAGTTGCCCTTCCCTCTAAAATCACATACATATAAATATCAGTCTGTCTTTTCTACTGATAAAAGCTTTCCTCCCCTCATCTCCAAATTCCAACATAAATGAAAAAGGGGGAAATTTCAGCTAGTCACTTAACCTTTATTCTGCTTCCTTCC